>NW_027396324.1:0-6374 GCF_047715535.1 Aspergillus foveolatus | reverse complement strand
TTTATGCCTATTATTCTCAATCCAATAAGCATATTCTATCTCTTTACTATATGTAAGAATGTATAGGGCTATCTAGAGTAATATTGTATATATAATACGTAAAATTACCAGTGAAAAAGCACAATTTATGCCGGCCACGAGTTCTTACCTGTTTGCACTGTTTACAGTCCCGTGGGAGGTCCCATGAGTCCCGTGGGAGTCCCGCCGCCTATTTAGTCCCGTCGATGGGACTAATGCTTAGTCCCAACTCCCGTCCATGACGGGAAGTCCCAAGTCCCATGGTGGGAGTCCCGTGGGACTTGTCACACACTACCATCACCTCACCGCGCGGTTATGGTGATGGTTAACCGCGGCTAACCGCGGTCATGCCGCAGCCTATTATTATCTATATATGGTACAGAAGAGCAAGACCTTATCCCTTGGTAAGAGGCCCTATTCGAAAATCGAAACCAGCATCTTAATCTGGGATATATTTCCAGATGCTAGTTAATTGCTTTGTAGTACTGGTAGATCAGAAAGTTACCTTGTATATTGCTTGAGATAGTTAATCAAACTTTGGCAATACCATTCACGCCAGCCACCTTCCTACTCCTGTATAGAAAAGAATTAGAACTTGTTAGAAAGGGCAATAATAGTGCCAATTGCAAATATGTCACAATACATCTTATCAGTCTCACTATAGTAATATGAGAGCTTTGTCTTTGCTGCTTCTAGTGCATGGAGCTTTGTAAAACGCGATCCTCCACAGTACAATCGATTGGGAGCCTGCCTTCCCAGGTTGATGGATACAGCCACTGCCATGAGGTTCTGCTTCTCGGAGTGGAGTTCGCACGAACCAAAGTGATATGACAAGGGCAGGGGTTGGAGTCCAAATATGTTCAACCTCATCGGCCAGCAAATAGACACCAGCCTCGTTTCCTTTGAGACACCTCCGGGCTTATCCGTTAAATCATGGCGAAGCCTTTGGTCTAGAGCGCGAGAGTTTCTCATGTAGTATCTTATAGAATTATGCAGATTGCTGCCATCCTAGGCAGGGATTTGCATATTAGGATCATTGTCCTTGCTTTCTTCAGACAACCCACCCCAAGCCCCGCGCGGACGGAGCGGCCGAAGCCTTAAACCTCGGCCCGATGTGTGTCTCAACAAGTCCATCATGAGCTTTCCGTCGAAATATCCTCTTTTAGTACCAGTGATTCTCTCTTCCCTTGGCCAGGCCTCTCCACCATATTTTACTCGGGAACCGAATCAAAGACGACTGGAGGCGTGTATGGGTAGTGCCTGTTCTCACAAGTCTAGGCTGTGTTGGAATATATCGGGCGGCTTCCGGTTGTACTCCGCACACTTGGACCCGAAAAGACTAGCATGGCCGATGTACTGACAGTAGAGGGGACCATCGGTCGTGCAGTTGCAAGGTTTGCATCCGCTATCTTTGTACAGACAGTTTCCGTCATGTAAATCTGCAATGCTGTGGGACCTCATCCGGATCCTCGAAATGATGGTCTCAATCGTCCGGGTCACGCCGTACTGGCTTACAGATAACAGAGTCGAAGCCCGTGTGACATTAATAGGTGGCCTGTCGGCTATAGTTGGGTACAAGCGTCCTGGCGGCTTCTACTGGCGAGCCAGAAATCAGTCGAAAGTAGTCCTGCAGAGGGACCAGACGATGAGTTTCTGAACGATATTTTGAACGAGTTACGGACTCGAGGAACTCATGGAAACTGATCCGTCGCAGACGCCAACCGCGCATGAGGAACTTGACTCCGAGCAGCAGTATAGAGCTTTTGGGGAGGCGTTCGAACATTCTCGTTCCATGTTAGGGCAGAATAAGGATGCTCAGCAGGGGGCCGCGGATGCTCAATTATGTAGACTTTCTAGCCGGTTGACCTTGTCGCTGGTCTGTTTGGGTTTCTCTGCATGCTATTTTCTTTATTTTTTATTTGCCTATTCGTCACGAGGTTGCTTTGGGTACAATGTTGGATCTATGTTTAGTTTATCAGGTTCCGGTTCGCTCGAAATTACTGCCTTCGTAACCATAACCCTTCCATCTAACCAGATACTCCGTGGCAGGTGCGGAATAGCAACTTCGTATTACCGCTTGTTTACCATATATGATTGATCTTCCAGCATTAGTTCCCTCCGGAAAGTACTCGTCAATCCCTCGATACTGAAGATCGCAACAAGAAGTATTTTACTTAGTAGTTAACTTATCTGCAGCTGGAGGCCCAGTCGCCAGGTCTACAAGCTTTGTGACTTTGTCCTAAAGTGTACGCTTGTTATTGGCGCGGGCCTCACATGCCTAGAAGAGGACATGTCTACGACTCAAGCAGGGTTACTCAATTCACTCGATCCCGCAGCTATTGAAACCTCGGAAAGGGATCATAGCGAATCTGCGTAACTTGGCAAAATGCATTGGCAAGCAGGCATTCATGTAATTCATCTCAAGGAGCAGCCAGGGGTGACGGCGTTGTCGTCGAGAGGCGGTTAACCCGCCTGCTGGGTTTGAGGCAGCAGTTTGGAAATGAAGTCCGAGAGGAAGAGCATTGAGGCGTTGAAAGCTACCTAATTGGGAACAGCAGGAGCCGGATTCTTGAGGAAGCTCTATATAATTTCCCGCGTAGGCGTCTTGGCTGGGCTAGTGAGGTAGTGCCTTAAACGGAGGTTGGTACATATTCTGGCGATAACCTGGCTGGAAGAGAACTAGTCACGACAAACCTCCAATACACAGTTAGTTTGCCATAGACTGGAGTGCATCATTAGGTTACCTAAGAACATGAGCGACTGATTCAGGATGTTCAGTGGCAGCCAGTAATCATCCTAGCTCCTCGGCAGATATTGCTTGCTTTGGAAGCTCGTACCGTCTCAGCCACTCGGCTATAGTTATCATCCCCAACCGCGCTGAAATTGGAACAACTGGCACACTAAGCGAGGCCACTCGTATTCAGGGTCTGCCTTGCGCTCGAGCTTGTGCTTGGACTGTTCTTGGCCCTGGAGTAGGTGAGGAGATATATATCCGCCTGGCACTCTGCGGATGTAGCTTCGTCCTGTATAGTCTCCCCGCATCCGTCAGAGCAGACCTCTGCTGTATGCCTCAACAGAGATTGTCTGTGCGGTAGCAGTGAGAGCTTTAGATTCGAGATGAAAGCATGGGACTCGCCGATCCTCATGCGCTTCATGAACCGTAGCGTCACCCCCGACCTACCAGCTGAAGGAACCGACGCCCCCAACGAAATCGGCGACAGCAGAAAACCGCACTGGATTCACGGCGTGCACATCTGTACCGCAGTCTCTTCCGCTGTTATCGTTTTGAACGTAATCCTCCTTATCATCGCCGCAGTACGCGCCAGCCGCGACCATGCCGACCTCGGTCTTCCGACCTTCGAGGTGATCTACGACGGAAGCTGTTCCATCACAAAACGATGGGATACAGCGCTTCACCTGCTCATCAATATACTCAGCACGACAATCCTTGCGGCGAGCAACTATACCATGCAGACGCTGGTTGCGCCCAGCAGAGAGGAGGTTGATGAGGAGCATAAGAAGGGGCGGTGGCTCGATATTGGAACGCCGAGTATGAGGAATCTCTTCGTTGTCAGGCGGTATAGGGTTTGGCTTTGGATTGTGTTGCTAATCACGGCCACACCATTTCATCTGCTGTATGATTCCTCTCTTCCTTTATCAAGCACAGAAGGGTGCGAGGGAGGCTGATTGGTTCCTGGTGACAGGTACAATTCCGTCGTCTTCGGCGCACTAGCAACAAACGAGTGGAGTGTTGTCATCGCAGCAAGCGACCTTGATCCTGCAAATGTCTTGAACTACACCACACATGGACTGGCAGACTGTTTCGACGTGGTCGGAATGCCGTGGGCGGCATTCGCCGCGTACCTGTCGAACGGGACCTACAAACGAGTGGACGCAGAGGTGTGCTATGAGCTTACCACCACTGAGCGCTCACACGGCTTGCGATTAGTTGTCGGGCTCTCCGATGACCTCTCCGTAGCCGATGGTGGTGACCTGGCCTTTGTGAGCGGGGGCAGTGCCGGCGTCGTCCTGCCTCCGCCGACCCGCATAACGGGGACTCTGTTCTCACAGCCGACCTGGGTGTTCAATCTACCTACCACCGACGGTATAGTCAGCTATAATGTAGACAATTTCACACTGTCGGACTGTACAAGCAGAGGAAATGTGGCGAACAGCGAAACGGCCTGCGCTGATGCGGAGAGCCTCGCGACATGGCTTGATAACTGGGGCCCGCAGTGGCTGGACGATATTAATTGGTACGTTGAGAGCGATCTGGCGACTCCAATAAGCGTGCACGGCGATCCCCTCACCCCTAGATGCGGGTTCGATGAGGACTCCTGGTATAGGACGAACGCGAGCAAGTGGTATACAACGAATGACTGTCTGATAATTGAGACGGAAGACCGGTGTAAGCTCGTTTATAACCTTCCGCTCTGCTTGGTCGTTATCGGTGCAGCGGTCGTCAAAGTCGCTGCCATGTTTCTGGCCGCGAAATTAGATAGCGCGCGGACGGCGCCCTTGTTGACCGTTGGTGACGCAGTCGCTTCATTTATGACGCAGCCTGATCCCACGACCCTGGGGCGTTGCTGGATCACCAGGCACGGCGTGCGCAGGGGCACGTGGAATGCCAGTACTCCTACGCCTGTTGGGAAACGGTTACGCCCTCGCGTGCTGTGGATACGCGCCTCAAGCTTGAGACGATGGATGCTCACGCTGCTCTCGTGAGTGTCCGCCCTTGCACTTTTTGCTTGCGCTGGATAAGACGAACACTGACATATACAGATGCGGCGCAACAATGGGGGTTGGAATCTACCTCCTCATCGTGGCTTCCATAAACTTAGGGCCCTTCAGAGACTGGTGGACGGAGTATGGCTTCGGCGAATACTCGAAATCTAGCTACATTATCGTCGATCTCGAAGGGCTGGCTTCCGCTCCCGCAATCGCATCCGTGCTTGTAGCGAACACACCCCAGTTTGCTGTCACGATCAGCTACTACTTTTACAACAACGTGCTGACCACAATGCTCGCCGCCTCTGAACACGACTCCTACGGCATGAAACGCCACGGCCTCCGCGTGTCTTGGCCCAAGAAACGGACAGCACAGAGATCAACATACTGGCTCAGTATCCCCTATAAGTACAGCGTACCGCTTCTGATCACGTACATGGCACTCCACTGGACGATCTCGCAGAGTCTATTCTACGTTCAAATTATACCGTACGATGTAGATCTCCAGATAAGTGGTTATGGGGCGTCAAGCTATCTCTCCTACTCACCCGTCGCGATCCTTATCTCGATTCTACTAGGCGCGCTCATGGTCGCCGGGCTACTTGTGCTGGCGCTCTGTCGGAGGTATAGGTCTCTCGTGCCGTTGGCGGGCAGCTGCAGTGTCGCAATTAGCGCGGCGTGCCATCCAGGCGTGGATGAGAACTTGAGCACGGCGGCCCTGGGCGAGGTTATGTGGGGGGAGACGGGGACGTTTCCCGAGGGAGCCGTTACAGAGGATGGGGTTGGCCATTGTAGTTTTTCTGCAAAGGAGGTGAGGGCGCCTGATAGCCAGAGGCTCTATATATGATACCGACGGACATCACATCATCCTCCATAGTGTCTATATAGAAATCGCGGGATCTATAGGGTCAACAACCTGAAAAGTGGTGGAAAATCCCAGAAGATTCCGACACATGACGGGAATTTAACTGCTTCCTCGCCTATTATGTCTCAAAAGGGGCACCGTGTGCGACCTTTGCTAAGTGTATAGGAGATAGGCTGCGGCATAACCGCAACCGCGGCTATGAGATTGATAACCATCACCGCAAATGCGGTTATGATCATGAGAGCTGATAACCACCACCATCACTGCAAATTCAAGGTTAACCGCGGTGAAACCGTGGTTAATCTTACTGTGGCCGTACTAGCATAACTCTTGCTTAATTATCAGTTTTGAGTGCCCTGCATGGTAGTTATGAAGCTTACAAATACTTAATACTGTCTATCTTAAACATGTAAGACGTGCTCTAACGTCGGGGTTCTCTAGCTACAACGAAGCGATGACCATTAACGATAATCAACCAATAAAGGGGACTCAATTGATACTGAGGATACCGAAAGGATTGCTTGGAGATCTCTATGTACATGGCAACCAGGAGGCCCTTCAAATAACCCCCCGCACGGATAACTCGGCATCTCCAAGCAATACCGCTGCAGTGATGAGTTGGTGATTGCGTACATCACAGCATCCTACTGCAACATCATACTGGGTTGATCCCGGTACGGCTCTGTCGATCCCTCGTATTCCTGGCTGACGGGCTGGCGCCGGTGAGGCGCCTCTCCGCATTACGTGGGGATCGGGGGATTGA
>NW_027396323.1:0-6407 GCF_047715535.1 Aspergillus foveolatus | reverse complement strand
TCTGAAGCCTTGCAGTTCTTGTTTATATTTCTGAACATAATTTTTCTATATTTGGCCGCGCAGCTCGGTGGTCCGCGCAGCTCGGTGGTGGATTATGTTAACCCTGCTAGCTGACTAAGGCTATTATATAACTATACCGAGCCTTCTGGAATTGTAAACAGACAATAAAATATGTACATGTAGTTGCTTATCCTAAGCATGGTGCTTAGTTGCTCAGGATAGATCATAACACAGGCTCATTCCAAGCAAGGCATATAATATAAGCAAGCTATTAAGTACTATACTAGCTATATTAATAGATATAAATATTTTAGATACTTTTTTCTTAGCTTATATATTTATATAAAGTATTCAACTAAGCTATTTAGAGGCTATAAAAGATTACTAGTTACTTTAATAATAATTGGGAAAATAATTAAAAATCTGAATAATATAAATAGTTTAATACTTAATAAAATAACTATAATAAGGAGGCCCTATATAAAAATTATAATTATAAATAAAGCAACAATCTTATCTTACTAAAAAAGGTCTCTAGATTTATTTCTAGTATTTTAGTCTGCTATAGCTCATCAATATTATATATATTATTTAGCTTCATCCTAACTGTAAAACGAAATAAGATTTGATGATTCTTGATCTTGTGAAGTGATGACTGTTGTTGTTTTACCACCGGGAACTAGAGATCATTACCCCGCTCGAAAGCGGCCATATTATGCAGAATTAGGCAACAACAGAACGGAAGAAAGACAAGACAGGCAGTCGCAGGCCATCATCACTGTAATACATCGTACAGGATCATAATGTGCATAATACTAATACTTTTATTAGTAAATTTAATATAAATATAGCTAGATATCTTCATCAAGAGGATTTTATCTTAATAGAACCTTCTAAAAATAATATAAGGTACTCTGATACTAATTCTAATTTAATATTAAATTAGAAAGAGATCAATCATTTTTAATAAAAATCTATATAGTAGCTAGAATAAATATATTATTATAATAATAAAGTTTATATTTTGGAATACTTTATTTGATTATCTAGCAGGCTACTAAAAAATCTCTTTAATATATTACTAGCTAATCTTTATAAGCTTCTGGTAATTAAGTTAGAAATAAACTACTTTCTAGTTTTTAACTATTTATACTAGTTTTAGAGATATCTAATAGCCTTGATCAGGATTTATTTCAAATTATATATAAATAAAATCTGCCTGGATACAGGATATATTTATATATATCCTGTTTAACCTTTCATACTAAAGTTATTTAAATTATTATTATAACTCTAAAGCCAGCTAATTATATTAAAATTTAGCTAAGCAAGAGCGGAGGATTATACTTATAATTTTATAAAAGAATTTCTAGTATTTATTAAGCAGTAATAATTTTTATTATCCTAGAATTATTTTATATAGCTAAATTTCTTTACTAGTATTATAAAAATACTACTTATCTAAAATCTAGAAAAAATTATTAATATAGTAAATATAATTAATAGCTACAAAGTACTAATATATATTTGAATCAAGAAAATAATGTATCTATTTAAAAAAGCTTATCCTACTAGATATATACTAGTAAATATAAACTAGATTAATAATTCTATTGAATAATATAAAAATTTTTATAAACCTACTTTACATGAAAAATAGCTATAAATTATAAAATATAAGGATTTAACTATTATTAAAATATGATTCAACTAGCTATAAAATATTTAAATATAGTATAATGTTATTAATACTAATACTAATATATATAATTTTAGTAATACAATTTATTATTAGGATTAGAGCTAATATAAAGATTATAATATAAAAAAAATAAATTAAATTTTACACAACTGGATAGTTAGGAATAGATGAAAATAATTAGATATATTAGTTTGAGTAATTAGGTACTTTCTATAATAAGTATTTTCTTAAAAAAGCTTTATTTATGAAATTAGTACTAGGTTAATAATCTATTGGTAAATTAAAGAAAATAAAGCTAGTATTAGTAGCTATATAATTAATAAGTTAATCATTTTTAAAAAAATCCTTGTTTTATTGTAATGAGGCCTATAAAGTTAACTAATACTAAATAATTATAAGTTATTTATTATCTAACTCTAACTAGATTTGTAATTATTTAGTATTTATAAATTTTATATATTTTTTTATTGCTACTTAATATTAGCTATTTAGATTCTTAAGAAGGATATATAAAGACCTTATTAAGAACTCCTAAATATAATTACATTAATAAATTAAAAAATGTATAAAAGCTTACTATATAATTTTTATTTTTTAAAATATACAAAATAACTTTATAGTAGCTAGAACATAGTTACCGAACATCTGAAAAAATTTTAGTAATCTTAATATTAGCCTGCTAGCTCTATTAATCATTAAGAATAATATTTTTATCAACTTCTTAATACTTATAATACCACCCGTATTCTATTTACTAATTGAAGAAAACGAAATATTATTAATTAGAAAAATATTTAAGACTTTTAGAAAATATTATTATTTTTAAAATAGACTGACTATAAACTAGCAGGAAAAGGCTGCTAGGCTAGTATATTATAATATTATATAATTGATAAGTAAAGTGAATAAGTTATAGGTTATAAATATATTAAAAAGATAGAAAAACTAATAATACAAATATTAAATAATCTTTAATTAGGGCCTGTCCGTAAAAACAAAATCTTATTTGATAATTTCTCCTCTTATAAAGTAATGATTATTGTTGTTGGTAGTTAGGCTACCAGGAACTAAGAGATCATTACTCTGCTTGAAGGTGGTGTAACATCATACAGAATAGGACTATAATAAAGAATTAGGCAATAACAGAACACAAGGCAAGGAAGATTAATTATAATATTATATATTTTATAATATTATAATTATACAGGAATATAATATGTGCCCTTGTAAGAAAAATTAATACTCTTGTTAATAACTATTTTTTGTTTATTTTTATATTAGTTAATGTTATTATATCTATCAATATCTTTGGTATCTATCTACAAATTATTTATTGGGCTATATCCTTTCTAATGGACAAGGTATTAAAAATACTAGATTTAATTATAATCTTTATAGATATAGATAGTACTTTGTAATAATCCTTTCTACTTTATAATAATTGGAGTTTTTAAGATATTATTACTATAGAATTATAGATTATAGGAGGCTCAGGTAATTAGTAATTATGTAAATTATCTTATTAGTCTGCCTATTTACAAGTTTAAGCTAGGCTATAAAAAGAAATAGGTAAATTTTAGTATATTCGTAAGTTAAGCCTATAAGCTAGGTAATTTATTTAATAATTTTATAGAGGCTAGTATAAAACTCGCTAAGCTTTTTAGTAGATTTTCCTATTAACTAGTTTATAATTATATTTTTTAAGTATTTTATTTATACAGCTAAAAAGGTACTTTTTTAGTATCTAAGCAGGTAAAAAGTCTTATTACTTAAATATATTTTGAAGTAGCTATCAAGGTTATTTAATATTAATACTAAAAGATAAATAATATACCATTTTTCTTATTATAGTACTAGGATAGGAGTTTATAATATAATAATTAAATAGATAATTTATATAAATCTTGTATACAGGCATGCTAGAATATAATTTTAATATTATACATTCTAATTAACTATCTATTTAGGAATAGGATATAATTAAATAGTATTATTTTAATTTAAGAGCTGTAATTATATTCTGCTAGAATTTTAAAATATTATAGAATATCCTAGTTATAGAATTAAACGTATTTAATAAGGGTCATGTCCTAGTATTAAGTAGATTAATTAAATAAACTAGAGATTAAGTCTAGATATTTAGTAAATTAATTAATAATAAAAATATATTAAAGACTAATTAAAAGTAATTAAATAATAAAATTAATTATTATTATACAAAAATTAGGACAGGAATTATTAGCTAGAAATTACTATATAATTTATATTAGTAAAAAGTATTAGTTTAACAGCTTAGATAATATTTATATTATTATAAATAATGATATTCCTAATTCAGGGCAAATCTATGTATATCTTAGATATATTTTCAGGGTCTTGGTACCATAATTATAAATTATTTTAAGTAAATTCTTATATATTAATCTAGATAGGGGCAGACAGTATTTCTTAATAATTTATTATTAAATCTTTATTTGGAGGCAGAGTAGGTTGTTATATATAATATATAAAAACAGTAAGTATATCAATTTTTTCAGAAAATTTTTATAAATCTTATTAAATATTTTTATATTCTCGTCAAAACTGGTTTTTAAATTCAATATACAAAATAATTAATAAGGTATTATATTAATATTATTGATAAATATAAGAAAATATTAGTTATAATATTTTTTTCCAGGCTTATAAAAGACCTGAATTTGAAATTATTAAATGTATTATGATATCTATATTAAAGATTTAGCTTTTCTAAAGCTACTGTATTAAATAATATATATTAAATAATTTTTTTTTTGAAATATAATCTATATAATCTACAACAGGGAAATCTAATACTTAAATTAAATGATATTATTTTTTTTAAATCTAAACTAGATATAAGATTTTAAGTTAAATTAGCTAATAGTATTTCTTAATGATAATAAGATCTTAGGATAGGAATAACTAGTCAGATCTAAATTTAAGAAGATACTTATAGCAAAGTCTTATAATTAAAATCTAATTTAATATAAAAAAATCTAACTCTAAAAATATATATAAGAATTATTAATATCAAGTTATAAATATTTCTTTAGATTAAAATAGACCAGGAATAATAGCTTGCTAAATATCTTTTAAAGATATTCAAATATAGTTATTTTTTATCCTAGTAAGATTAAAAATAATAATTATTAATATATATTACCTGCAAGTATAGCATTTAATTAGGTTATATTTTAATAATATTATTTCATAATATTCTAAAGATATAGTATATTTAATATATTTTTCTAGTATAATATTAGAACTAGCTAGTTAAGCCAAGATATATTTCTACTTTATATAATATTTTTAGAAATATAATTTTTTATATTACTACTATTCTTTCTTTGATATAAATAATTTAAAAATATTACTATACTAAGTAATTTAGCTAAGAAAAAACTAATATATATTTTAGTTAAGTTTATATTTATATCTTCTAGTATCTGGAAAACTTGTTCCAAAAAAAATAGATAGTCGTTAAAAATTTTCTAATATAACTAGATTATTAATACAGACCCTATAAAATTTATAAAATTTTTTCTAGATTTAGATTTATTACTAAATATATAAAACTAAAGTAATACAGCCTATTATTATAATATAAAGAATCACTTATTTATAATATTTTATTATTACTAGATAGTTTTAATACCTCTATAAGAAGCTATTAATTAAAAAAAAACTATATAATAATAATAGTAAAATAGTAATATTCTTAGAGTATTTATATAATTTCCTCCTCTAAAAATATTAGATAAAGATTAAGAATTTTTTTTTATTTTAGCTTGCTGTCAGGTCCAGGATCAAGATTTTTATAAATAATAAATATAAAATTTATAGAAGATATTAGGTATTTAAATTTTAATATTTTATTTATATATTAAGTTAAATGTCTAATTAATTTTCTTGTATATTTCTAGACTAATATTAAAATTATATAACTTTAAAAACTTATTTTTCTATCTCTTTTTTTAAAGATATCTCTATAAATCTTCTAGGATATTAATTTAGCTAATAGTCTTAGGGATTTTCTAGATATTAGATTATTTAATTATAGCTTAAAATCTAGTAATAATCTTAGGATTACAGCTATATATCATGATCTTATTTAGTAGGACTATAATTTTTTCTAAATCAGGTTTACTAAAGAGCCTGGGCTAATCTAAATTTAGCTTAATTTATTTTCTTTTCCTTAAGAATAACATGGTTTGTATTTTCAAAAAAAAAAAAAAAACAAAAGAAAAAAAACAAGTAATATATTAATAATATAATTTTCTAGGACTAGGTATTTTAAAAAAGGTATTTTTAGGCTGCGGCAAATCCGCTCCGTTGGATGTCAAACTCATATCCGCATCCGCAGATTGCGGATGTTGGATACCACTTCGACATCCACATCCAACTGTTGGATATCCGCGGACATCCAACAGATATCCGCAAAAATCCAATAATTATCTGCACTAGCATAAATTCGCTAATTTAACTCATTTTGGCACTTTATGTGACCCTTATACAGCTGACCAAGCACTCTTTTTTCCATCATATTACAGATGTATCAGTATGTTATGGTCGTTTGCAGTAAATTACTATTTTATGTGACCTGCTAGTTGAAATAATATGAAATATGAATGAATTTAAGAAGAGATTCTATTTTCTTAGCCATGTGTAATAATTTAATTCCTAA
>NW_027396322.1:2272-6554 GCF_047715535.1 Aspergillus foveolatus | reverse complement strand
GTGGGCCGCTCGCTTACATGGGCCACTCGCTTACGGGATACGTTACTGTTATTAAACACTGTTTTGGTCTGTTCTTACACATTGCGTGGTAATTCAGCATCAATGACTATGAAAACAGATGAAACATGCCCGTATATAGAAAATTTACTATTCAAAATACCTAGGCATACCAACAATGGCATATTTTATGTTCTTATAGGGAGGTTAAGTAGTAGTAGTTATTTGTTAGTTTGGTACAGGGTTAGAAACATATATTTCAATCGCAGTTCCGAACCTATCTTTAATAAGATGTCTTCATCAACATACATGACCACAAATATATGGCTAAACAGGTATTAATTATGCCATTAGAAAGGTTAGATTGTCTATTAACTATTTACTTTGATAATTGTTAGACTATGCGGAGGCAGCGCAGCGATATAGTGACGAAGACACATCGCGGCCTCAAGACAGTACGAGCTGGTGCTAGCTGCGGCCTGAGGCAGCGCAGCCGGGTCCTGGCCGCCGAGCCATGTGACGCACAATCCTATCTCAACGTTGCTGGCAACTCGCAAGGGAAGCCAGCAATTAGTTCTGGCACGAAGCAACTCGGCCGCTTATATTCTGCCTCTATATTCATCCCAGGGCATGATTCTAGCAAGCTGCGTTCACAATAGCTCTATGTTCTGCTACTGAAATATCTTAATAGTCTCTTCAGAAAATATGTTTTCTGTTATATGAAGGGTAGACCCAGGAAGGAAAAGAAAGAATATAGTGTCCTGTTTAGTCCTGTGGGGTTGCTTTTGTGATCCTGTGTGGTCCTCTGCGGTCCTGTGTGGTCCTCTGCGGTCCTGTGCGGTCTCATATGTGGTCCTCTGCGGTCCTGTGTGGTCCTCTGCGGTCCTGTGCGGTCTCATATGTGGTCCTCTGCGGTCCTGTGCGGTCTCCTCTGCGGTCCTGTGCGGTCCTGTGCGGTCCTGTGCGGTCCTATGCAGTCTCTTGCAGTTTTTCCTGCAGTCCTATGCAGTCTTCTGAAGTCTTCTGCAGTCTTTTATGGTCTTTGCGATCCTTATCCTATCAGACTGCAGCAGAGGAAGGGCTACTGCCTTATTAGTAGTAGAATTTAATTTGATCTATCGAAATCATGCCTAAAGCTTTCCCCTGGAAAAAAAAATCATCTACTCATGCTTTCTCTAAAAGCTGAAATAATTTCAGTTAGTATCTTCTCTCCCTCACCCTGTCTTATTCCATACTTATTTTGTCAAAATGTCGCAGAGTCAGGTCTCTCAATTCTCTGATCACTATCCCTCATCAGTTTTTAAGGATAATTCGCGGGATACCCTCTCCTTCATACCTGATGGGCTATTTAGCCTTGACGGGCGTGAAACACCAACTTCTACTCCTGATATAAACTTACTCCGACCGGTAATTCCTCCTGTTATCCCAGAAACACTTGAACGTGTTGGTCCTCCTAAGAGGAAGGACTACATCCTCTGGACAGAAATGGCAAATGAGGATTTTGTTATCTGGTGGTTAAAGACAGAGTATGGAAGTAAGATGAAACGCAATATCTTTGAGGGTAAACACAATGCAGAATGTTGGGACTACTTCTACCAGGTTGCTGCTATCCAGGACGGGTCTCCTAAGGTAATATGCAAGAATTGCAACCATATCCTTGCTCATCCTGCCGACAAACACCGGGGAACATCTACTATGAATAGACATTATTCGCAAGCAGGTGTCTGCCGGAAAGGACCGACTCAGTCACAAGACATTAGAACGGCTATCAAGAACGGGGTATGGATAATTAGACCTTGCATCTAAATATTGCTAACCTTATATAACCTCCCTTCTAGGCACGTCCAGCATCTTGTAAAGTGTCGTTTACGCCACAAGCATGGATGGAAAGGTTAATTACCTTTATTGCTGCCTCGCGACTACCCTTCCAGCTTGTTGAGCATCCTGAATTTCGCGCCCTTCTTGAGATGGCCCGGCTTGCTCCCTGCTTCCCTGAAATCCCTGCTGCAACCACAGTCCGCCGTCATCTTCAAGAAATTGTGGAAGGGCGCCAAAATACTCTTCTACAGAAGCTCCCTGATAGTTCTAAGCTCTCTATTGCATTAGATTGCTGGACGTCACCCTTTCATCAAGCTTTTATGGCAATAACAGGCTATTTCATTGACCAAGAATGGAATTACCGTGAGCTCTTACTTGGCTTTGAACCTTTACATGGCTCACATACAGGGGCCTATCTGAGTACTGTTCTGCTTGACCTTCTTGAGAAATATCAGATTACTAAGAGGGTGTTGACTATTACCACTGATAACGCATCGAATAACAGTACATTACTAGGTAGCCTTCAAGAGGCCGTCGAATCCCTCGAGCTGCCTAGTAGTATACCACTTATTCGTATACCATGTATTGCGCATATTATACAGCTTAGTTTGAAGGAGCTTCTTGGTCAGATGGACGCGAATCCGCGAAACGAGAGGGAAGAGATTGAATGGACTGAGGGAGGGTGGAAGGCCCGGCAAGAGAACATACAGATCGTGCATACTCTGAATAAGGTCTGTCTTTCTCCATCCTCTCACTCTTTCTCCCTTTCTTTACTAACTGAAAACTATCATCTAGGTTCGGAAGATAGCAGTCTATATCAACAAAAGTCCTCAGCGCCGCGAGAGCTTTATAAGGCTTCAGACAAAAGAGCCAAAGCTTATGCCTATACAAGATGTTCGGACACGATGGAATTCAACATTCCTTATGCTCCGGCGTGCTCGGCGGTTACAGCCTGCCTTGGATGACTTCTGTGTCCAATTCAACCTTGCTGATTTAAAGATGGACAGAGATGAATGGCGACAGGTTGACTACCTTTTGTCAATCACCTACCCCTTCTTCAAATTCACATCCTCTCTTTCAGCAACCACAGATGTGACTATCTATAACATCTTTGGTATCTATAATGCCCTATTCACACATATTGATAAGGCGAAAGCGCAGCTAGCACGAAAGAAGGTTGGTTGGAAGATGGTAATGAAGTCCGCACTTGACCGTGCACGAGATAAGCTTACAGAGTATTATGGAAAGACTGATGATATCCCTGGCGATCTCTATGCAATTGGGACTATATTAGGACCACGAAACAAGCTAGAGTTCTTTGCATCATCAGAATGGGAACCTCACTGGGGGCCACGCTATAAGAAGTCGCTAGAGGCTTACATCCAGCCTTACCGGCAGCGCTACGAAGAGGAACAGTCTACATCAACTCTTCAGTCTACAAGTCAAGACATCTCTGACATTGATATCCTTCTGAGACCTACTATATCTCTTCAGTCAAAAGTCGCAGCTCCAGATGAGCTTACGCGGTATCTTGGAAGTAGTAAGTTGATATCTCTCTCTTCTTATATACTCCTTCTCTTATCCTAACCTTACTAGGTACTGTCGAAGCAACACCTCTTGTTTTCTGGAAAGAACACCAAAATGAATATCCTATTCTAGCAAGCCTTGCCCGAGACATCCTTACAACACCAGCTAGTGGTTCTGGTGTTGAGCGTTTATTTAACTCTGCTCGTGATATCTGCCATTATCGCCGGGGCTCACTGAAACCGCAAACGATCAAGGAATTGATGTTGTTTATGTGTACAACAAAATTCGACGTGGACTCAGAGAAGCTTGCCATGATTGATGAGTATCTTTCTATGCAAGAGAAGCAAGCAAAGAAAGAGCAGAAGGATGCCCAGAAGAAAGAGGAAGAATTTGATCCAATCAGTGATGATGAAGAAAGCCTACCTACTACTGAAGCTCCTACTGAAATCCAACCCCCCAGTACGCAAGCGCTTGGAAAGAGAAGGGCTATATTGGATCCGCTAATTAAACTTGAGGATGATAATGAGGTTCCTCTGCCTGATAATGGCCACTTGGAAGAAGGGAGGACTACTCAGAGATATTTATCTGGGCATGCCCCAAAGCACTTAAGGCAGGATATAGATTTTGTATATATCTAAAGAAACAAGAATCAAATAAGCCATTTCTAAAGAAATAAGTCAATCTTTGCTTATCCAGCAGCAGTCAATAGATGCTATATAAAGAATTAGTCTTTACTCCAATGTCAGAAGTTGTCAGAGATTAAATATGAGTTGAAAGCGAAATACTCAAAAATACCACTAACTTTTACATAACTTATGCATGCCACGTGTTGTTAAATTTTTTACTTATTGCAGGACCGCAGGACCGCACCAAACCGCGGTGGTGCGGTCCTTAAAAAAGTAGGACCGTCCAGCGGTCTCAAGATTTAGGACCAAAGACC
>NW_027396322.1:0-931 GCF_047715535.1 Aspergillus foveolatus | reverse complement strand
GATAGATCTTCATCCAATCAACAACATTACCATTATTATCTATCCCTTTCCAGTCATCATTATCAAAGTACCGAAGCTTCTTTGATGGGCATAGGATAGTTGCAATGGCATAAACTGAGCCATACAGGTTGTCATCAGTCGCTTTATAGTATTTTATAAGTTTATCCTGTGCTGCATGCAGGGCCTGAAGCATCTTCTTTTTCCATGGAATGCCCTTACGGCGAAGTTTGATCTCGGCTTCGTCAAGGTGATTAAAAAGCCTGTTGTAGATACTGAAGATGGAATGGACAGTAACATCTCGGGTCTTTGATAACACGTTGGTTAAATCAAAAAAGGGCTTCGTAAGTAGGAGTAGATACTCTACTTGGCGCCATTCATCTGGCTCAAGCTTAAATTGAACGTACTGATGCGCTTCACAGTACTTATTAATAGCTCTTTGTAGCTTTCGGGCCTGATTAAGCATTAGAAAGGTTGAATTCCAGCGCGTACGCACGTCTTGGATAGGGAGAAGCTTAGGCTCTTTTAGTTGTATAGCTCGAAAACCATTCCAGCGTTGAGGGCTGGCGTTGATAAATACAGCAAGATCTCGGATCTTAGAGAAATAAGTAATTATCTGATAATCAGTATATAAAGATGCACTTACCTTCTTGAGTGTAGCCTTAATATTCTTTGAGGACTGCCCCAGACTAGACTGCAGTGACTTTGTACGTGAATCAGACCATTCTGACTCAGCCTCTGCATTCTTTGGATCAATTTTTATTGCTCCAAGTAGGTCCTTTAGGCTCAGTTGCATAACATGCACAATGCATGGAACACGAAAAATAGGTGTCTCAGTAAGAGCTAGAGAATAAGCTATTTGTTGAATACCATGTATCATAGTATTATTGTTTGATGCATTATCAGTTGTGATTGATAATACTCGGTCAGTGAT
>NW_027396321.1:0-6636 GCF_047715535.1 Aspergillus foveolatus | reverse complement strand
ACTCAGGGTGTCCATCTCATCAACAAGAGGACAGCTGTTGTAGCCATTCTCATCATCTTGAACACCCCTACCCATGGTTGCCAAAGACTCACAGACCTGGGAATCACGAATGAAAATGCTAAAGAAATGCGGAAAGTCTTTGTAGTCAAAATACCTCAATGGATTTGGCGGCATCATGAGTCCCTTAAATAATTTATCTACCCACCGCCATCAGCCACGACTACCTGCAGTATATTCTGACTATCTTGAATTTAAGCTAATTAACTTACTGAGACTAATTTCTCCTTGTCAGTCGTGGAGACTAACAACTCATTGCACGTAGGGTGTCAGATCTATTACCGTTGTTTGTGGCTTATTTCCGAATAGGATTTTAGTATTTTTATGTTTTTTCTACGCCGGGATATCTCCGAAACCGAAGGTTTCACGTTTCGACGGGAGTATACTGTATACTGTACCAGAAACGCCATTTCATGACCGAATGCCCTTCAAAAAGAACGATATGCCCTTGTACATTCGGAACCTCAGTGCTAATCAGCCACAATTTCTCGACATATAGTCTATAGTAGAGTATTAAGCAATGACCTCGCTTGCTAGGCTGTTCAAGGCTCAAGCTGCAGGAATAGCTCTCATGTCAAAGAATAGAAATACATACGAATTACAATAGCCTTTGCGGTCGTTAATATCCTTAAATATATTTCCTAACGAAGACACGCGATTGCTTTTCTTCTATTTAAGTAAATGCGGCTTGCAAAGTTGTACTGTATATAGATGAATTAATCCTTAAACCTTCAACGAGATACGATCAGGTATGATTCTCAACTGCTAGGGAACACAGATGCGACAAGGCTTGAGTGACCTTTTCATAACAGACAGATCCAACAGGAAAGCAACATAGGGTCTCTTGGAGAGAGGTCAGAGGGACCTGCATCTCTTGGCTAGCTATGTTCATGACAGTTGGTTGGAATGGGACTGTCTTATAAAGCAAGTCAGTACGCAGCGGCACTAGTTGCTGGGGTTATTTTCTAACCTGGTCAATCTCACTATAGAATGAGATATATAGATAACTCTCAACTTGTTTTTGAAACGCCTGGTTTATCCTGACGATGATATTTGTGTTATAAGGGGCTTTTGCCATTCCCCTGCGGGGAAGAAAAGGGAGCGTCAAGCCCTGTAAAATTCTTGAAAGGCGTTGCTGTTTTTGTTGGTGTGGTGTGCCAAAGAAGACAATACCAAACCTGATGTACTTGTGAGTTAGGATACGTCATGCTTGATTTGAAGCACCCACGTTGCAGATCTGATATCGGCATACCGTTCTATTGACTGTGCATTAATCAAAGCCTGTAGTACTGTCAGTAATGGCAAATACTGCTTTGATTCTCTGTGTACCTGTTTTACTAAAATCCCTCCCAGACCTTGGGCCAGGAATATAATCGGTCTACTTTGTGTCTGCAGATATTAGTCCATTTTCTCTTGATATTTCGAGAGCCATTGCTTACCACGCCTATTCTGGAATTATGTACTTGCTGCAGTAAACAGTCTGCCTCTTTGGAAACGTATCCGGGCCTGATGCAGAAAGTCCCCACAGAATCATACTCATAGCAACTCAACCGCGCCCTTATGCCATGCTCCTGGAGAAAGGCTTGTACCCAAACTCTTCCAGGCCGATCCTGAGGCTCACGCCAAGACGAAGCTAAGCATCTTCCACTTGTATCAACAAAGTCAAGGCCGTGAACTGTAATAATGCTAGGCAAGGTTAGTATCTCCTGCTAAAAGATCGGACTCCTCTCATTGCATCATACTCTAGCACAGTTTCGTCTGACTGAGCTTTGTGATATATGGGAAAGATCTGACGAAGAGGCTACAAAGAAGGTTAATCGTGCGTGTTGTGCGAGTTTTTCAGTGGGTTGGTCTGCTGTTGCTTACCATATTTAAGCAGAGTTAACATTGAGATATTCTGCCTGGAATCCTCGATTGTGTTAAGGGAGAAGACATCAAATATGTATAGATTTAGAGCTACGTTACAAATACTCTGTAGAGGCTGTTCAACACGGGGATGGTTTAGGCTGGGTAGTTAGTGTATAAGGGTACTAAGAATCACAATAAGGCTGCACTCCCAGGATAGCAAACCCTGATCTGTAATCATGATTCACCTATCCAGGAGCGGCTCACTGACTCTTCACCCTATTATTTGTCGAGTTGGAATCTATCGTTCTGGCAAGTTTAAACATAAAATAAATATATTACTTTGCACTTTGTTAATTAACCAGATATGGTTCCAAAATTTGACCCCAGAAAAAGAATCACTCTTCTAATCTAGCCGGACCTGGCTTTCAGGCTTTTGTCCAGATATAGATTGAGAGCTGTGTTCAACTCTTGCCTTGGGCATAATAAAGCGCAAGCCTGATTCGTGCAGTATTAAGGGACATGATCCTGTAAATTAACCCCTCTGTAAATGTCAGTCTTATTTTTTTTTTTTATTCTTTTTTACTCGCTGGATTAGCGCCCATGCCGCCCTGAAGCCCTCTTGAAATCCCTTCGTCAGAGAAGCAGGATTCCGAATACCGTGCTAGCCAGACTCAGCTGGCAGATATTCCGTCTCTGCGACGGCAGTCTTTACCTTCGCCCTCTACCTTCTTACCGTTCGTGTCAGGAACTGGGACCGCTTTCAGGTTTGTCGAGTTTGCACAGACCATCCTCTTACCTGCTTAGTCATTGGTCGAGCCTCTCTGCTAACGAAGAGCCGAGCCAGGTTACAGGTCAGGTGGCACCGTTCTCGGCCGGCACGGGCCGATAATAGACCCGTGGTTCCATTGAGGCGGCATCACCATTTGCCGAGCCAAAGAGAACCTCAGCCTCAGTGCTGTTAGTCTAATAACTCTCAGCTCTTCAATTCAATCTGCTAGTCCTGATTTCTACCATTTCAAATTCTGCTAAACTGGATAATAATCACTCTTCGAAGCCAATCTCATGCTCCTAATTCATTTCAGGGACGCAAGTATTTTGAAAATGCGCTCGCTCAAACAGAAAAAGTAGAAGCAGTCCGATAACACTGAGGATCATCAGCACGCACTATGGACACCGTTTGCCGGTCAGCCACTCGTTCAGGATACGTTCCAAAGAGCAAACTTACACCTCCTGGTTGGGTGTCATCTCTCGCGCCCATTACAGCGGTGGCTTCCGTCTGCGCACATCGTAGCTTTTCGCACCATGCTTTCGCTTCTTGGTATGGTCCCCCTTTTTCGAAAGAATGTCTGCTAACCATTTAACCTTTGGCTCTTTAACGCTGTATATCCAGCGAGCTGGTCGAATTTTCTTTTTTGTTGTTGTCACGTAGACAAATCCATCGCATATCTTAGAAGCCACATGTTCAGGTGCACGGCGAAGTGCTGTATCCCAGAGGGTCACGGTTCGGTTAGAGCTGAGCATGTAGTTGAACTCTGAATCTGCTGGCCAGTTCCGGTCTAGGTTTTCCTGAAGACGTGGTGGAACACCATTTGGTCCTGTATACTCTTCCAAGATCTCAGCTCTAGTGTATAGCCATGTATACACAACCATAAAGCGACCATCTTCAAGATCACGCAAATCTGTGACCTTAGCGTATCCTTCAGACAGCCCTTGAACGCAGACAGTCACAATATCATAAAGTCGAACCTCCCATGTCTCCAAAGAGGCGCACTGTACCTGCTCTAGTTCACTCCATGGTTTCTGTCCCTTTACCGCGGTTGGGCGGATATCGCACCAACCGAGGCCTGAATCACGGTAAAGTAGCAGCGCAAGTGGCGCCTCATACCTGCTACTATTATCCGACTCGGCGTCCGTCTCGACATCTGCACTAGAATCCGCCATGGGTATGCCACCGGTGTCCGCACTGGCGTCTGTCATAGGTGTGTCTGCACGGGCGTCTGCAGGGTCGACAATATTTCGGGACGCGTCTGCTCCGGTGGTGGCCTCGGGCCTGGCTTCGGCGTCTGCACAAGCATCTGCACTGCTGTTGACGCCAGTATTTTCGGACACATCCTCGCGAATCTGTGCTTGATCGATAAGTAGGAGAAGACATCACTTCAATGAACTGACCTGGTCCTTTACAAATGGTCTATTGCCCGGATTTGTTCGGTTTTTTGGATTCATTATCCAAGAGAACATTCTGCCAATACTTGACTGGAACTAGAGCCTATAATTCCAACTATGTCAGCCTGTCATGGTGTATGGCATCTGGTCAGACTCTGTCTTGCCTGGTGGGTTCAAGTGTTCCGACATTCGACTAAGATATAGCTGTCCCTTGAGCACCGTAGTGATAAGAAAGAAGAACTGATAAGCGGGAATTGTCGATATAAAGCTCCAGCATCAGGATGGATTAGTCAGAAGGTCTGTGTTAACTTACTCTCCTTAAACCATGGTTGGGCAAGCGCCACTCAGCCAAAACACTTTGGAGAGTTAAGTTCTGACTAATAAACTGTTGGGGCATAAAGTTAGGCGGCCACGTTGGCCATTTAATAATGTCCCTTTCCACAGAAATCGGGCGTCAGGTGATCACCCACTATACAACGTCGACTTAATTCATCCGCATTGAACGACCCTGAAACTTGCCGGGCAACAAACAAGGAGGAAGCCCTTGCAGTTCTAAGCTGCTGTAAAGAAACATGGTGGCTGGTTATAGGAGACGCTGGCCTGGTCAGGACTCGAGCCATTTTTGGATTCAATACAAAGCCTGGTGATTGATCCCCAGTTTATATTGGATCGCTCTCTCGCCATCCAGGTATAGTAACACAGAACTTGATACGAAATTCTCTAATAGGTTTTCTTGCTACAACGGCTTTTTTTATTTTTCAAGAAGTAAAAATGCCTGTCAGAGAGATGGGCAAACAATGCTGTGTTTGAGTCTTGCGACCCACATGGACATGTAGTCTGATCCTCTTCCCAGTTATGATTCTCCCAAATACTCCAGACTTCTTTCCGCCAGTCATTATCTAAAGAAGCCCAGTCTTTAAAGTAACCCTCTGCCTGTATCCAGGATTCGAGTGCCCCTTTGACCTCCTTGTGGAGCAAGGTCACATCTAGGGAATATTTGAACCAAGTAAAGTACTCCCCCCTTACATCACGAGAGGCGGAACGATCCAATCCGCTCGCGATAAGGGCACTAATAGCTTTGATGGACTTTGAGGTAGTAAACTCATTTCCAACAAGATATCCTCCATCCACAGTAAACGTAGCATGTATACACCCAGCCGGGATATACAATGCTTCAGAAGCGGTTGTCTCAACAACAAGGCCAGCTTCCAGTCCGTTTAAGATGCGGGGCAGCTTCCCTCGTTGACCCTCAACTGCTACCATCGCAGCGAGGTTTGACGGTGTAGGAGGATACAGAAACCAGATTTTGCGGCAATCGTCTACTAAAGTTACGAGCCCGTCCATCCCGTAGTCTAATAATAGTTAGCTGTTTATTCAAGAGAGAGAAGGGTGAAAAAACGCAAGAGGAGAAAAAAAGACTCGTACACGCTTACCAATGTGAAGATCAACAAACGAATATTTCGGCGTCAGGTTAGCCTGAGGAGGGGTTTCTTCCATGGGCTCGATCACGGAACAGAGATCAACAGGACAGCAAAACCCCAGTTCTTCTAATATTGGCAAGCGTAGACTAAGAACAGAGACGGGATCTATCGGGTTTGGATCTAAGAGTTGGGCAATGGCCATCCCAGCCTTAACCGGTTGGCCAACTTCACCCTGATAGGTGACAGTGAAGCTGTTTGTGGAGTTGTTTTCCAAGCCGGAACGCGCGATAAGTCCTATTGTATCAGCCACAAGCTCCGACCTTGAGGGTACACGTTTAGCCCAGCACTTGGATGAGGGGAGCAACTTGGGCAACGAGGCAGTGGATGACAGCCAAGTAGACTGAACGTGTAATATGTCATCGTTGAGATGGTGAACACCTGACTTAACATCATTGAGATGGTAAACATTCGCGTGGGCTATATTCTCATATGCAACACCAAATGTCGTTATCACCGCTCCTTTTATAGCCTGAGCTGTCAGAAGAGCTGAAGACTGGAAAAGGGCGGTTTTATTTCCGTAATATGGCATTCGATGGCACGGAGTCCTCGTGGAGATATGCGGTAACCTGCCTAGTTTAGTCCAGCGTGAGAACAATCTATGATGAGCCCATACCCATAAGAAATTTGGCTTGGTTTTTCAGGAACCGCTTCTACATTTATTTCCTGAGGCTGCTGGCTGGTCATAGAATCAGGTTGGTTTGATGACGGATCGGCTTTTAGAGTATTGATAGGGACTTTGGTAATAGTGCAACTTCGAAGATGTCGAGCCATATTACCGCGTGATATTTTCTTGCCGCATATCGTGCACTCGGTGCCTTTACTATCGCAAGACCTGTGATGCTTTAGGAACTCGGACACCAGGACGGATGCTGAACAGTTAGGACACAGGCGAGTTTGTGTTGCACATTCGCAATCCCGGAAGTGACGATAACGATTATTCTTCGGGAGCTGTGTTGCGCAAAATGGGCAATTATCCATGATTTCGGCAATGGCGTTGTTGTAGATGGGGCGTTGAGGACGGTATTGAGGACGGTGTTGACGACGCGTCTTGACGACGGTGTTGAGGACGTGTGTTGAGGACGTGTGT
>NW_027396320.1:0-6845 GCF_047715535.1 Aspergillus foveolatus | reverse complement strand
CTTCATAAATCTTCTAAGAGACCCATATTAGGCACTCTTCTAATTGGTTAGTCCCGTGGGAAACTCCCATACTCCCATGGGAAGTCCCATGGGACTAAAAAGTCCTATCCATTTTTTAGTCAATTCGATCCCCCCGAGGTTATGATAAAAGAATATTTTACCTATGCGTAGATCTATATCCAATATATACCTCTCTAAACCTCCCCTACATAATTCTACTAATTCAGAAGGTAAAAAAGGGAATTCGATAATATATACTACTCAGAATACCAGGAATTAGCCAATTTCGTCTAACAGGTGCGGTACAAGTGCTAAATAAGGGGATCTTGTTAAGGATAGTGGTATTGTACTCATATAAATATATATATTTCTTGCTCTTATACTATTGCACTTTAACTACCGCCATTTCCTCTAAGAGTAACCACTAAAGGGCTAGATATTTCACAAAGGAGGGGAACCTATAGTTTCTAGTACGCAATAAATCTATATACGAGTAGATTTCGTTGAATTCGTAAGGATCGTAGCTAATTAAAAGAGATTAATATAGAACCAAAACACTGTATAATAACGGTGAAAATGTCGGATGAATCATCATTTTATCCATCCTAATTAGGATATTTATGCAAAAATATACGCTTGGCGGGACTCGTGGGAGTCCCGTGGGACTTGTCACACACTATACCTAATACCTTCTGCGCTAGCCCTAGATCCTTTATTAGATAAAAGCTCTTTAGCTGATCCTTGGTGGACTTAATGTCCTTATTGTTTTTACCAAAGATTAATATATTATCCATGTAGAGAACTATAATGACTCCTTGGTTATTAATAAAAACTCCTGGATCTATAGTACTTTGTTAAAATCTGATTAATATAATAAATTTCTTGACCTTTTGGTTCTAAAGATATGCAGATTACCAGAGTCCATACAAGGACTATAAGATCTTATATATATTATTTATGTGATATCGGCTACAGATCGCCGCTGGCGATGTCGAGATAGCTTCGACTCGAGGCCAGCGAGGCCGGTAGCCGAAGCTACCGACCTCGGCGGAGATGCAGCCGCTATCTCTCCGGCCCCGCTACAGCAGATATAAAAGTGACAAGAACCCCGTCCGGGTAGGACGGAGGGGCAGGCGACAGTCGAGGCCTCCGGCCTGCGACTTCGCCGCCGTCGGGCCAGCTGTGGCCCACGGCTCGACCCAATCGACTTCGTTACTAAGAGTGTTACCACACTAAGAAGTTAGTAACTTAATCTAGAAGTTTTAAACAAAGGCATACCTTGCAGGAAGAGATTATTCCCATTAAGAACCCAGTTCCATCAAAATTATAGATATCTTCTTTTAAGATACCATATCTTGCAATTGTATTTTGTACTAAAGCAAACCAAGCCTTAAGAATCTTTGGATCCTCACATTTCGCGCGTTCATAGTCATATTTTCGGATATATTTGGCTTTAAAGTCTGGTTGTTTTCCAACCTACCAACTAGCCTAATTTTTTCCAATGTAGGCAGTTGGTCCAAGACAATTTTGAAGTAGAATAAGAGCCATTTCTTGTATATGATGATATTGAATTGGAAGCCCACGTTGGTCTGCAGATATTATCCAATTTTAAAGAATAGATTCTTCTGTAGAGGTGAATTTTTGGCCATTTGGTTTTAAATCAACGCGTGAAGCACGCCCTTTGACGCGGTGCTTTAATGTTGAATATTTAACATTATATGCAGCTGCAGCGGCTTGGGCATCCTTATATTAACCTTTTTAAATTGCTTGAATAGCAAGTAGTATTCTGCCTTCTTGTTGAACAGCTGAATCTGCAGAATTGGTGGACATTTTGTTGTTTAAATGATGGTATTTCAACCGTGGTTGGAGATCGGCGCTCGCTCGGTGGTGCCGCTCGCTCGGTGGTGGATTACGTTAGTACAGTAGTATTAGTAAGGGCTCCGATTTTGGCTGACAGGCGGCAACTCCAGACCTTCAACAGCACGAACCCCCACCATGGCCCGCCTGATGTCCTTTCCTCCAGAAATCCTCGACCGACTTTTCTTTTATGCTGATTCGACAACGCGCAAGAACCTGCGATGCTCCAGCCACGTTCTCAGCGCCATTGGTCAGCGCTGGGTCTTTGACTGTCTGACCGTGAGTCTGACCGATGCGAGCTTCGACCGACTAGACCACATTATCAGCAGACCCGTGCTTGCCAAGTGCGTGACCAAGCTTTATATGAACACGTGGAATCTGGACGACGAGGTTAGTGATTGGGATTACTTGCAAGAGTTCCAATATCAAGAGAATGGTTGGTCCAGAACCAGCCTTGGGGAGCGTTTATGGAACGCGTTTGACCGTCTCAAAGAGCTTCCTCGCCTGGAGAGTCTCATTCTCCGGTTTCATGACGATTGTGGCGAGACTGAATTTGACAACTGTCTCCAGGGTCTCGCCGTTAGGGATGTAATATTGACGCGATTTCTGTCTGCAGTGGTTGCTCTGCCCCGGCCTCTGCGGGAGTTGGGCCTGCTGGACTTCCAAAATGTTTATTTCAATGAGACCCAAACCGCAGCAAATCGCAACAAGGTCCTGAACAGCCTCCAAATTTTGAGGCTTGATGTCACCAATGTTGATCGGGAAGAGAGCCAGTTCGTCCATGTATGTGCATTGAGACCCTTCTGTTGCACTTGCAAACTTCGCCTTTTTTTGTCCTAATATAGGCCCGAAATGCACAGGACTGCTACCGCAAACTGCCACGCTCCTGGCTGAAGCCCACGATGGCCAACCTCGAGCACTTGACGTTATACTCTCGCCTACGTGCCGGTTTCTGCCCAAAACTAGACCTGCGTGGCCTGCATTTCCCGCGCTTAAGATTGCTTTCTCTCGGCAACTACGCCTTCATGCATGACTCGCAGCTAGACTGGATTCTTTCGCACGGCTCGACCCTTCTCGAGCTCTACCTGGATCAATGCACTATCATTTATGAGGCAGCACTCTCTTTTAATGTCGATGAGCCGATCCCCGTTTCGGCGACCATCCTTTCCTTGGAAGACTTTCACCCGCATCCGGACCTGGTGGTCGACCGACTCTACGCCTCGTACAGCGGACGCTGGGCCAATTACTTTCGGGCCTTCCAAAACGCCCTCCCCCATCTACGGCACTTCCGGTTTGGATTCACGCCGGGGAGGTGGACCAGGAGGATTTTGCCGTTTGAACAAGACACGCAGATTGCGATTGGATTCCATCAACAATGCTACATGGTCTTTTGTGACAAAACTTTATGGCCCGTGTATCTGCGGAAGATGAAGTGGAGATACGACTCGGGTGGGCATGAGAGATGCAAGGATGAGAAACCCTTGATGCCGTCTAACGAAGACCGCAGCGCTTTATTGGAGTTGTGTGCTAAGGTCGGGCAGTCACTCAAACTACATGAAGGGGAGTTCTTGAACCCAGAATAAGGATAGCATCTCATGACAACAGACCTATCTAAGTCGTACATAAACCTTTGTCAATGCCTGTTTTACATGAGGGAATGGTCGAACTTGTTCTCCTGCTTCATTTTCCTTATACTCGTTCACTCTGACCCTGGCCACTATCTCGGCCTTGAATGGCAACGCGGGATGGCTCCAGATATGGTTGACAGCATCATAATAGCATTCAATATTAATCCCCCTGAATCCTTTCCAGGCCGCCTCCCACATCAGCCAGTGGGCCATGGTCTTGGTGATGCCCGCGTTCATGTAATCTGTCCGTGTGGCCGTCCCCATCCGCTTCAGCACCTGTCTGGGTCCTTTTGCTTCCCATGTGCCTGGGTCCCTTGTATCTCCAGCATCGAGGAAGGCAGCAAAGACCGGGAACTGAGGCAAAGCGTTCGGCTCGAAAAGGGGCACTACTTGTCGCATATCGATTGGGTCCGCAGCGTCAAATGCGAGGGCGATGGAAGCCAGTGGAAAATCCATTCGTTCAAGGATGTCATCGCCAGTTAAGCTGGAATCCCACTCCTCTTCCCAGTACATGGCCCCTCCTGTTGCTGCAGACTCCGTTCGTTTGAATCGATACTTGGTGTCAAACACCCCGTAGGAGAGACCGGAGTCAATTTGGTGCTGGACCAGATACGTGGCGCCATTGAAGGTCGCTCGGAATCGTTCAGTCTGGTTCTCGGGGTAGAGCTCGGCCCACACGGGGGAGTGAAAGACGTTGCTGTGGCTGATGATTGCTTTGGCCTATTCGAGATGTTTGGGCTCGAGCTTGCGGATCTCAAAGCGGGAATCGATCTTGATCGGGTTTGTCATGATGAAGATCAACGGTTTCGAGATGAAATGACGGGTGGCCTACTCTGTAATGGGAGAAAGAGTCTTTAAACTGATCATCATCTCACATCAGCACTAATGCCCGACCGCATGCAACCCCAACCCCGCCATCCCCCACTTTGACCTGATCCAACCAGTCAATATCTTAGTCTGCATTTGTCCGACTGAGCAGTTCTGGATGGATCCTCTCAGTCCAGTTCGAGATCGTGTATCTGTACTGCAGATCCTACTACCAGCTGTTTTGCTTCCATGGGAGATGTTGACGCAGCTGGCATAAATACTAGACATTGACCAGCTGGCATAAATATCAGACATTGACCAACCCCTCCCATGCTTTCCAGTCCTCATCTCGTCGACAGTCTTTCAAAATGACTACCCTCTCCCCTCTTTCTGAGCCCGTCCCTGGCGGCTTCCGCTGGATCATCACCCCTGAAGAGCGAGCACACATCGGCTCTTTACTTGACTGCCATGGTATTCCTTCCTTTCAATGTCTCCAAGGCCCTCAGCTCTAAGTAAAATACCCAGGCTCCGACATCTCGCGCCCGGCCACGCTCATGGTGCAAGACCGCAAAATCTGCACCGGCTGTGGCAAGCACTCTGGCCTTGATGACTTGATCCAAAACGCCCTTTCGCTCGGCATCCATTCGGCCTCGTTCATGTTGGATGTGCTCCAGAATGGGCCCAAAAAGGATAGTCCAGCCCATGAGCTGTTTTGCTCGCGGTGTGGCGTGAAACATTCTGAGATGTTCCTTTGGATTCCTTCTAACCCTTGGTTATAATCGTGATGGTGTCTTTAGCTCATTCTTACTCCTGGGCTGCGGCCCTGCATCCATCAAAGTAGCAATCATTGCGCAGCTTTCTCGAGGATTTCCAAATCTTTCTTCTTTAGCTCCTGCTAATATTGCCTGATGTGCGAGTCTGTTCCCTAGTCGCAATCCCACTGCAGTGCAATGTCATTCTTATCTTATCGTGTATCTCTCTTATCTTATCTTCTTCGAGGTGCGTGCTGCTGGTACTCTCAGTGCGTGCCCATACCAGTGGTTCTCTGATCTGCCAAGCCAAGAGACTATTACTAGATCCAGTTCCAAGATCATGTCGCGTCGCGTCACGTCAGATCAGGTATTTCCAGGCACGCCCACGCGACGCGCTCCAACGCCCTTCTTCCCCGAGTGCCCCACCCTCCCCTGTAGTGTCTGAAATATAATATCCTGCTCTTCTCCTGACCAAGATCCCCATCCTGGCCCTTCCGCAAGATTTGAGACAGGGACTATTTCTACTTTATCCCTGCCATGGATCTCTTTATCTATAACCCCACCTACCAGGTGTGGATCTGCACGGCACCTTGCTGCCGGTATGCTGTCTCGCCCTCCAGATTGCTTACACACCTCCGCAAGCGTCACCGCAGCCACCCATCAGCAGCCACCGTCGCCCTCTGCAAGGCTGCCCTTGCCAAGATGCTCCAGCAACCATGGGTGGACTCCTGCCGCGGGCCCTGTCGCCAGCCAGCCCCAGCAGACCCGCCAGTGCCAGGGCTGCCCGTCTACCAAGGTTATGGGTGCCCACATTGCCCCTACATCGCCCGCCATGTCACATGCATGCAGAACCATCGTGGTAAGCACCACCAGGACCAGGATGGGACCCGGGGCCCGGGTCGGCGCCGCGTCATGCAGGAGCAGGCCCTGGCGAAGGTGCGCCTAGCTAACCGCGTGGTGAGCTGCCAGCGCTTCTATGTGACCTGCGCTGGCAGTCATTACTTTGAGGTCACCCCGGTCCCTGACGCGCCAGCGCCACGGCGGCGTCTCGATCAGCCTGCGCCTACTGACGAGGAGCTCATTCGAGCGCGGGTGGACCAGGCCCTGCGCGCGGGGGAGATGGCAGCTATGACAGCTGACGGCCACGTGCCAGTGCTTGATGCCCACCCAACCGAAGCATCGCCATGGCTGGAGCTGACCCGCTGGCCAGAGTACCTGCGCGGGCAGGATCTGACAGCTGTGGCCCTGCTGGGGTGTCCACCAGATCCGGAGACAGAGCCCCTGCTTGTCGAGCTCAGCGCCAGCGTGCAGCGGCTGATTGACCAGGCCTATCAGGCTATCCGCAGTGGCCAGATCAACGAGTTTGACCAGATCCAGATCAATACCTTCCACGGTCAACCCGGGGTGTGGAACCGGCCAATCCAGATCCATCTGCGACCTCGCACCTACCGGCGATACTGCCAAGTCTGGCAGCAGCTGATCTGCTTTGCCTGGCGCACCAGCCAGCCTGACCAGACAGTCCATCTGCGCCATCAGTTCACAACAGCGCAGCTGGCTGCGCTGGACCAGATGCAGGAGTTCGGGCAGAGGCTGCTCAGACTGCATCGAGATGCAGCTGCAGAACCTGCTGTGGCATCATTACCAGGCTCACCGCGCATTGCAGTCATGATCCCACCGCCATCACCAGCAACCCCGACATCCATATCCCCCTCACTGCCCTACCCTGCCAGCCTGGCTCCGAGGCCACCAGCATCCCCGCGCGAGGCACGGCTGCAGGCGAAGCTTGACCAGGCCTGCCTTG
>NW_027396319.1:0-6888 GCF_047715535.1 Aspergillus foveolatus | reverse complement strand
CTGCATTTCATCCTACCTTCCTTGTCTGATCTCAGAATATCCTTAGGACCTGTTGAGCCCAACCCTAAGAAGGACTCTTTTGGCCTTATCTGACAAGCACGATCCGACCCATTTCTTGGCGGGTTGGGGCGGGTTTCGCGGGGTGGGTTTAACAAGTCTAAATATAGAGGTGGTCCGGTCGCTTACATGGGCCACTCGCTTACAGGATACGTTATGTCTTTTTTGTAATTTGGTAGATTAACCAATCTTCTTGATGGCTATTCATATCTGGAAGTAGGGCTAGTCCCAATATGGTGCTTGGTCCCCTGTTGGCCCCACTAAAACCCACGAATCCAAACAAGGACGCTAGGCCTGATCGAGAGCTTGGTCCCCTGTCCCCCGCACACTTTCAGACTAACTTGAAGGTCCGACATTTCCGTTTCGGACATCCGGTTTCCTTCTTCTTTGTGTTCAAGGACTACGGAGTATAGGTAAGCTACGTCAATCCTTTTCCTGACAAATCAGCCATAGATGTGCCGAATAGTCAGTAAACTTGATACATCCACCTATTACTCAGGTTTCCTTGCTTTTCGGTGGCTCTTTTTAAAACCATGTCTATCCCAATGCCTCCATCTCTGCTTCGGAAACATCCTGGAGGACTTTCTTTATACTTGCAATGGCAGCCGGCGCTGAGAAGACCAACCTCCAATCCAACGCTGGTCGCAGATCCGTGGTATCGCCAAGCGAAGCACCACCGGAGGCTGAACAATCCGATGTTTACCAGACACCGCCTCATGGGCTGAAGGAATGGCTCTTCATCCTCATTTTATGCTCAACGCAGCTTTTCGTTCAAGGCGCCTTTGGATACATCCTCATTCCCTTGCATATCGTGGGGCAAACCTTCGGTCAGGGCCCGTCCGAGGCCACCCGGATGACCTGGCATGTGGGCGGTTATAGCTTGACGGTGGGCACGTTTATTCTGATTGCGGGAAAGCTCGGCGATTTGTATGGTTCCAAGCGCATCCTTATCCTGGGATGGGCATGGTTCGGCGTTTGGTCCGTCATTGGTGGCTGCAGTGCCTTCACACACTCACCGGTGTTCTTTGACACTGCTCGAGCGCTCCAGGGCATTGGGCCAGCATTGCTTCTCCCAAATGCGCTCGCAATTGCTGGGAGAACTTACCCACCTGGCAAGAAGAAGAACATGATCTTCTCAGCATTTTCCGTGGCCGCACCGCTGGGATGCTTTACCGCTGGGGTCATCGGTTCGGCCTTCGCACAGTACGTCTGGTGGCCCTGGGTGATGTGGACGTACAGCATCGGATGCTTCATCATTGCGGCCATTGGCCTTTGGGTGATTCCATCAGACTACCCGCGCTGCCAAAAGGCCGCGGGACTCCAGTTTGACTATATGGGGTCAGGCCTGGGCGTTGCAGGCTTGCTCTTGCTCAATATCTCATGGAACCAAGCACCAATCGATGGCTGGTCCACGCCTTATGTTTATGTCTTATTAATTGTTGGATTCCTTGTTCTGGGTCTCTTTGTTCTCCAGGAACGGCGCGCCGTGGATCCGATAATGGATGTATCCATTTTTAGTCGACGGGTTGTAGCAATCCTGGTGACCACCGGCTTAGGATGGAGCAGTTTTGGTGTCTGGTTCTATTACTTATTCCAGTTTATCCAGCACTTTCAACATGTGTCTCCTTTGGATTCAGCAGTGCAGTTCGCGGCAGGGGCCATCTCAGGGATTCTGGCTGCCCTTGCCACACCCTATCTGATGGCTGTCATCACTAGCGGCTGGCTGATGGCAATCGCTTGTGCTGCGTTTCTGGGTGGATGCATCCTGCAAAGTACGGCACCAGTGGAGCAGTCCTACTGGATGAATACGTTTTGGTCGTTTGTTATCATGGCCTGGGGGTAAGGTCCCTATTACGCCCTTAGCGCTCTATATCGACAAAGCTAACCTAATGATCCGTAGTATGGATATCTCCTTCCCTGCGTCCACTACTATCCTGAGTGATGCAGTGCCCGTCAAGCACCAAGGAGCCTCGGCATCACTAGTCAACACCGTCATCAATTACTCCATCGCCATCGGTTTAGGCATAGCGGGGACGGTGGAGGCGGAAGTAAGTCATCATGGCGTGAACCAGTTAAGGGGGTACCGTGCTGCCCTGTGGTCGTCTGTGGGACTGGCTGCACTTGCATTTGGTATCGCTTTGGTGTATGCGCTCTGCACATTCCAGGAGCAACGAAGTTCCAGAAAGAGCAGCCAGGAACGCGACAGAGAGCTTGTATAGAGAGCAGTAATCTAGGTCTTACTCCAGATAGAGAATGAGAAAGAGTAGAATTGGGCAGACTCCTGTCCCATATTTCCCAGACAGGCGTTCTGCGGAGTCAATCCGTTTGACAAATTAGGAACCTGGAGTGCATGCTGCCGTCATTGAAGTTGATTTAGGTCCTCAAATCCAATTAGAATTACCGGAATGACGAGCAGGCTTGCATACTCATGTCTTAATCGGGCATACAAGTGGTTGGATCAAGGACGATCTTGGTAGAGTTGTTCGCTGCCTCTTGTTAAATAGTTCATTGAACCCCACTGTAGGAGGTCAGAAGTTCTTGTTAGAGGATCCTGCACCCGTCAAGTAACGAATCTTCAACTACCAACTAACCCCACTACAAAAGGATTGCAAGCAGCATTTCTCTCCTTGTACCATCTTTGAAAATGCCTTGCCGGCCAGCAATCTCGTCCATGTTCCTTGGTCGCGCATGCGCGCACGATCTGCCGGAAAAGCTCCAGCAAGCCGCGAATCAAGGGTTCAAAGGCATTGAATTATTCTACGAAGTCTTGGAGACGTTTGCCGCACAGTCTTCTGGCGGTGCCAGTCGCCTTGACATCCTCAAAGGTGCTCTCCGCGTCTGCCATCTTTGCACCTCGCTCCAGCTAGAGATCATCGCCCTTCAGCCGTTCTGGTTTTACGAAGGTGTCCTGGATGAAGCCGAGCATAACCGCCTCGTTTATGATAAACTGCGCTTCTGGTTTGTGATCTGTCATATCCTGCACACAGACATGATCCTTATCCCGTCCAAATTTCTCCCTCCAGACCCTGAGACTGGCGAACCCCGACTACCAGCAACAGACGAGTGATCATATCCGACCTGCGCCAGGCTGCAGATCTAGGACTGGCCCAGTCCCCGCCGCTCCGTTTCTTTTACGAGGCTCTTGCCTGGGGAAACCACGTCGATACTTGGGAACAAAGCTGGGACATCGTTCGTCGTGTAGATCGTCCCAACTTTGGTCTCTGCCTGGATACCTTCAACATGGCCGCCCGGGTGTACGCCGATCCGGCCAGTGCATCGGGGATGACTTATAATGGTGAGAAAGAGCTGCAGAGATCCCTCGCACGTCTCCTTCAGGCTGTCGACATGAAACGAGTGTTTTTGTTCCAGGTTGTCGATGGGGAACGCTTGAAGGCACCATTGATGATGGGTCATGAATGGTATGTGGCGGAGCAGCCAAGTCGCACGAGCTGGTCTCGGAATGCAAGGCTGTTTGCCTTCGAAGAAGGGGGATATCTTCCTGTGAAGGACATTGCCCAAACTGTCTTTGCTCTGGGATACGAGGATTGGGTTTCGATGGAATTATTCTCCCGCACAACCTTCGACCCCGACCCAAATACTCCTTACTGCCATGCGCAACGTGGGATCGCATCATGGAAGAAAATGTAGCTGAAATGCAGGGAGAGATGGTTTGTGCGAAGGCTGACAGTGTGTAACATAGGGCCTGATCCTATTTATACAGCCTCAAGCTATCTGGGTAGAAACGGTTTGCCTGTGAGCATATTTTGATAATGGAAAGCATACGTCAAATATCAGATTTATATTTTCGAAGCTCACTTACTGCGCAAGAGTCATACATACTTCATAACATTTAACTAGCATCGATAAAGTCAAACAAAAATTGATTGCACGAAAGGCAACTTGAACTCGATAGAGGTCACGTGACAATACAGCTGCGGGAATGATGTGTCAACCGGCGAAATGCTCCTCCTTACTAATCAATATCCAGCACCTTTCTCGCCTGATCGTATGATACGATTACACCGCCATAAACGGATTACAGCTATCCATATGGGCTGAGCTACCTTCAGATACCGAGATTCTTACCTTCTGAAGCCCTCTAAGTGCTATAAATTGTCTACACAGATCGTAGTTAGGAGATTAAGACCTTCAATTCAAATCGTTCGTGTTAGATGTTGATTACATAACCACCTCAATAACCGACATGATGTAACCCCTCAGCTCCGACTCAAACATTAGTCCGCAAGTAGTGATAAAGCCAACTTACGATCATAGCCTATGGCAAAATATACACCCCAGAGGTGACATGATGCACCATGGCTCCTATCCATCAACAACAATCCGATGAATGGGTCTTCATCACCACCACTCCCACGCGTCCACGTCCGACCAAGGGGCAGCGATCTCAGATGCGACGGCGAGTCATGCGCGAGATTGGTTACACCCGCCGGAATGTTCAGACAGCATTGTTTCAAAGTCCTTCGATATCGTCATGCACATCGAGCGACACAACAGCACCTGATTCAGGCTCCAGCCCTTCCCCCGTTGATCTTCAATATAGGAGCTCTCAAAGTCCAGAGTATCCCACCTCGTCGACCCATATTCCATCGTTCCTGGCCAGTCCTATTGTGCTAGATAGGGAGTCGCAGCGCCTCCTTCACCACAGTATGTTGCTTTTTCATAGATCTGTGGTTCCGTCTGGGTTGTACTAACTGATTTTTCTATCTAGTGTTCTCAAATGCCATCCCGAGCCAGTTTCAGATATACAAAGACCGCTGGTATCCAATCTGCATCACAAATTCCGCCGCCTTTAACCAGATGCTGGCTACATATGCTACCCATATATCACAATACCATATGCAACACGACCTGAAGCATTTCATACTCTCAAATCATACCAAAGCGCTTGCGCGGGTTCGGAATGATATCAGTGCCATGCCGCCAGGCCAGAAGCGGATCTTGGAGGGTATATTGAGCGCGATTACTGCCTTAGCGTGCTATTCTCATCTGCAAAAAGATATGGTTTCATGGAGATCACACATGGCGGCTGTAGCAAGACTTATTCACGAGTCAAGCTTGTCGCTGGGGGCATTAGATGAGAAGTTGGTGACTGTAATTAACTGGTTTGCACACACAGACCCAATCATCCTCACTTGCAGCACTCTGCTAACAAGTACAGGGTTGATCTGATTGGTTCCTACGCACTTAATATCGCCCCTGCTCTCGGAAACATTAATGGAGAAGTTGATTATATACACTACCCCTCCAAGTCTATGCCACAGTGCTTAAACTCTTTGGATCTTCCGGCCCCCTTGCTCTTAGCTTTTCAATCATTACAATGGACCAACATACAGATAATTCCTCATATCTCTATCTGGTCAAATCCAGTAGAGGTTGATAGGTTAATTCACCCACTTACTCATCACTTTTTGTCACTGCGCTATAATACGTACACTTTTGGTCCTGTATGCTCCAGCCTTCGATCCGGAGCATTGCTATATCTCGCCGAGTTTCGACGAATGTCTGGCATCAGCCCGGTAGTGACAGAAATACATGTGCAGCAGTTGCGGCTTTTGATGGAGGCTCTGAGTCCAGCATCAGTTCCCTCAGAATTGATGTTGTGGCTCCTCACTGTGGGTGCCCTGGAGGCTACCGCAACCTTGGACCGGGAATTCTTCCACAGTCGCCTTTTTCTACTGTCTCAGGCACTCGAAATACGTTCGGTCCTCTGCTGGAAGCAAAGATTGAAAAGACTTGTCTGGTCTGACGCCGTGTTTGATCATAAATTAGGCATCACATGGGGCCTGTTGCAGGGCTAAATCTGCTAATCACCACATGCATCGCACAACTACAGACATGTCGCCACGGCATGAGGATGCATTCGGTTAAAGAAAGTCATAAGTATTGCCATTTCCCAATACCTGGCCCACAGGACGATGCCCGCGACTAGACCTCGGCATTACCCGTGGGTGGACAAACAAAACAAACATATGATATGCATATTTATGTATTGTCGACCGTATGTGACAGCTAGTCAGTCATATATGGAACTTTCCTATTTGGGATATCGGAACTGCAAGCTCCGGCTCGCCGATGCTTATGCAGAGACTTCTGTTATTTCCACGGTTCAAAAGTTATGTCTCCCAACTGCCGTATTAGGCTAGGATGCTTATTATTTCTTATGTATTTAAACCGACCTATAGAGCTAAATTGGAAGAAGAAGACATTCATTCTTTTATATTATTTGACGGCTATTGTTGGTAATTAGGTCTATTTTGACGCTCCATATGTATTTCCTGGTCGTATCTTGATGTATTGACTTTACAAGTATCGAGAATAAATAAATCAGTTAACATGTAAGAATTAAAGTTAATGAGCCTTCTCCTGTTATTTAGTTGCTATTATCAAGCTAATAATATGCAAATTCATCATCTTGTTGCCTGACCTGTTTTCGAGGCCTTCCTGAACTCCGCAGAGTTTGCTGATTAGCAGGCAGCAGATTATCAGTATCATTGTCAAAGTAATGGGTTTCATGGGACTCTTCCTCCGGCACAGACGCGGTACTCTTTCTTCTCTTACCCAGTACAGTCTCTGAGACAGCTGCAGCAGGCTTATCATGAATATGTACTATGCCATCCTCTTTATTATCACTAATCGGGTCCAAATCATCTTGTAAAAGCTGAGCGCCTGTGTCTTCTTCAGCTTCTTGTAGCTCATTTTTCAAGAGATACTCCTTATTTAGAGCAAGTTGTTCCTCCTCAACTTCGAATTTCGATGTACACATAAACATCATGAGTTCTCGGATGGTTGAGGTCTTCAGAGAGCCTCGAC
>NW_027396318.1:0-7288 GCF_047715535.1 Aspergillus foveolatus | reverse complement strand
AATAGAATATAGCATAACCTAAAAAATATAATTATAAACAGGCTATTTAAAAAGCTTGACTAGTAGAGAATACTAAGTATATATAAACTAAGCTAGTTAGATTGTATAGTATTTATCTTAATATATTTCCAGGTATATATAATATATTTTATAATATTATAAAGAGCTGCAGGTAATCCTCTACTATCCTAGATATGTCACGGGCGTAGGAAGTATTGTTTTCAACTAGCTGTCCTGTATTCACGAATATCACAAGCTTAGAGAAACAAATAAAAGACAGAAACATGAACCCTCTCTCCTCCCTTTTATCAACTTTTCTGGACATACGTCAACACTTTTGACTTTTCCGTACCTTGGTTCAGGCAGATGTAACCTTGTTTAGACCTTTGATTGAGGGCATTGCCGATAACTAAGACCCAGGCCATAGCCTGTGACACTACTATCCTAGATAATTTATAATTTTAATCATCTATACTTGTTAAGAAAGGCAGGATAAAAAAATATAAGATTAAAAAGTTCCTGGACTATAATATCTAAGAAAGATAAAGTATCCAAGACTATTTATAAAATAAGAAGAATATATAAAGCTAATATAAGAGCCTGTTAAGAAGTTTAAAGAAATAAAATTTCATAAGAACTACCTAGCTTACTATAATATTTCTAAGCTTTTTTAGAACTTATATATAAATATTATGAATAATACTATTACTAGCCTTGTAGTCACAGGTCTTTTATTTCCTACGAAGAAAAGAGATAATTATTGTAGGCTATAGCCTGGATTTTAGTTATTAGCCATGCCCCTAGCCAAGAATAGTTCTAGAGATCTAAATAAGGGTTCTATAATATTAGTTTATAATAACAGCTAGATAGTTATTCTTTATTTTACTAATATTATTAGGTTATTTCCTCATGATTTATTTCCATTTTTTTAAAATATAGCTAGTCTAGATTATTAGTTCCTTTTTTTATAGTCTAGTCTCATACTTAATAAATCTACTTATATGATTTCTTTTCTTTTATAGTATACTATCATATAATTATATTATATTAGGAATTTAGCCTATTTTACTTATTTTCTTATTAACTTCTTAGTTATAATATAAAATAGGTCAGGTTTTTATAATTAGACTTGACAATTATTATATACCTAGCTCTTTCTAGATAGACCTTTTAGTATTTAAATATTATAGCTTATAACTTTTTATTTGAATATTATAATTGACTTCTAGTCCTGTAAGCTTTCTTAAATAAAATTATTAATTTTTATTTCTTATTAGGTTCTATTCAAATCATCTATACTCTTAGTATATAGTCCAACTTATCTATTTTACTATAATTAGTAATATTAGATTAAATTATTTTATATATAGTTGTTAATATATTCACTACTTTCCAAAAGCTTTTTATTATTTTCTGCCCTATTTAAATTGGATTTTTTTACCGTAATTTAAAGAATAATAATATCCTGTATGTATACTTATTGATATAATATTTATAATAGTTAAGTAGCCAAAAAAATACTATAATTTCTTAAATTTCTTAAAATTAGTTATTTTTAATTTATAGTTACTTTAGATTACTCTGCCTAAATACTATTTTAGGAAACTTATATTCTAAGAACTTAGTTTCCTTTATACAAAATTATCTTTTATATTTTATATTTAAGTTAATATTCTCTAGTACCTATAATGCTTTGCTAATATATTATATGTATTTTTCTAGTATTGTGGATTATACTAGAGTATTATTTATATAAATAACAATAAACTTTTGTAGAAATTCCTTTAATACCTTGTTAATACATTATTAGAAGGATACTAGCACATTAAATTAAATAATATAACTAAATATATATAGGGCCTAAATACTATTCTAAATATAGCTTTTTATTCTTTTTTAGAGATAGTAATAGGTTTCTTTAATATCTAATTTAATAAATTGTTTAGCTATTCTTATCAGGTCCTAATTTTTAGTATAAAAAATAAAAAATACTAGTTCTTCATTATTATTACTTTATTTAATAGTTAGTATTCTATACACAGGTAATTACTACTATCTTTTTTAGTATAAATAGGACTTATATTCTACTAATAATTTTAATATTTAATATTCTCTTTCTAGAGTTAGTCCTTAATATCATTCTTTAATTTTTATATTTTCTTGTTATTTATAGAAATTAATTATAATATTCTAATTTTTTCCTTCCTATATAGAGGTTATATAATTCTAAGAATTATAAAATAGTAGTTCTAGTAATTTAAATACTTAGAATATTTCCTTAAATTAACCTAACTCTTCTAGGAGTTATTCTAGTAGTTTAGTTTATATATTTATAGTATAAATACCAGAAATCCCCCTAATATATTTTCTATATTAGTTTTATAATATCTCCCTATATTATTTATAGCTTATTCTACTAGTCCTACTAGCTATATTCTTAATAATTTCAAGATTATTATAATAATCTTAATAACTAGGCTCTGTTCTTCTAGGAATATATAGTTTTTTAATATTTAATTTCCTAATAAATTAATTTCCTTCTAGTCTTTCTGGGCCTGTTAACTAGGTACCAATCCTTTCTAGTTCATTTTTTATTGTAAATAGCTTCATTTTCTCTACCACGGGCTTTTCTTTTTCTAGTTAATATTTAGATTATAGTCCTTAAGCTATAAGATCCCTAATATTATATTATATTATATTATAAGAAATATTAACATTTTAAATCCTTTTTCTTTTACTACTATAAGTAATGATCTTACTTTAACTATTAGTTAGTAAATTTCTAGATTTCTATTATTCAATCTTTTTACTAGTTCTAGTTTTAGTTTAGCTTTTCTCACTATACCAAGCATTTTATATATTCTAGGTCTATAAAGTTCTTTATTACTTCTCAGTTTATTATTATAAATATAGGTTATCCTTTAACCTAGATTATAAGCTTAAGATATTTTTTTTATCTTATTACTACTAACTTCTTCACTTATTTTAATTTAGTTATTTTTTCTATTTTTATAAGTTAGTAGTTTCTAAGCTTTATATTATAAAATATAATTCTTGTCACAGGCTATGGCCTGGATCTTGGTTGTCGGCCATGCCCTCAACGTGGTTCTAAACAAGGTCTCTGCAACATCAGTGTACAGCCTCGGAATTGCAGCCTTGTAGGATAAGAGATCCGTCCTCATAACTTCGGGAAAGAGATCAGTCGGCATGCAAGTCCAGGAAGTCGGAAGTCTTGATGTATGATTTGGGAAAGGCTGATAAAAGGGAGGAGGAAGATATCTGCGCTTCTATCTCTTGTTTCTTTCTCTAAGCTTGTGATACTCGTGAATACAGGACAGCTATTTGAAAACAATACTACATACGCCCGCTACATTAGAAGGCTAAAGAAATTAGCTATTTCTAGCCTGACATAGTTAATAATATCACTATTAAATAGACTGGCAATGCTATATACTACAAAAATATTAATATTTTTATTAATTAAGAGATTTTTTTAGTTATAAAAATAAAGATCTTATAAAAGCTTATACAGGCTTGCTTGTACAGAGCTATACTTAATTTGTTTATTATATGATGTATAGATCTTGAGAAAATAGCCTTATAAACTAGACCTCTTAAAGCTAGCTAGCTGATATTACTAGCTTGTTACTTTAAACTAAATCTTAAAGTAGTATTATATAAATCAATAGCTATAACATATAGATATAAAGTTAATACCTCTCAGAGCTTTGTTAAGAGGTTTATTTATTTTTATTAAGTAACAGAGATTACTATATACTTTAATCAAATAGTATGATCTAGAATTATCTCAAGCCAAGCCTGCAGTATAATATTTCTATACCTAATATAAATATAATATTAGCCTAGTTTCTAGAGAAGCTTGAATAAAAATATTATTTCTAGCAAAATATTACTAGTTATTAGAATAAAAATAAAAGAACCCCCCAAGCCTGAAATAGTAACTAAAATACTAACCCTAATATATCTAAATCTAGCCCCTACTATCCTAAATATACTTCCTACTAATCCCTATCCTAGTTAACCCTACTACGATCTTGTATACTATAATACCCTATACTTTGATTTTAGTAATAGTAATATTAGTAGCTAAATAGTTACTCCAGGCCTGTCTATAAAAGTTAACAGATCTATAAAGGATATTAGCTGACCTGCAGAGACTATTGGTTAAATTTAAATCTGAACTACTTGAATAGTCTATAAAACTAGGTATTAAACTAGGTATTAGCTACCCCATCAACCTAGCAGTGTCAAGTTATATATAACTAAGATATATATAAAAACTGTTAGATACAAGTACTAAGCTAGAATAAAAGTCAAGGCTACTAACCCTGGAACTTATATAATAACTAACCTGGTATTAAAGCCTATATAGCTAATATATTGAATCTAGATCTAAATCTGGCTCTACCTGGTCTAACTAAGCTATTAGCTGGTCTAGATATAGCTTAGCTAGAAGAAGTATTCTAGATAGATTCTTATAACCTAATAAGTAGCTATATTAAGGAACTAGATCAGAATATTGTTTATAGTATTATAATTTTATAACAGGTTTACCTAATAAGTAGCCTTATAACTATTAGACCTATTTTTTTTTAAAATATATAATACTAAGATTAATACTAATTTAGAGGAGCCTGCTATTATTATATTATATTAAATATATTAGAAGCTATTTAGGTCAAAGAATATCTTATATTAGTACTTATCTTGCTTAGAAAAACTAGTTAACCTAGTAAAAATTAATTTTATAAGAATTTTAATTATAGTTAAAATTATTAAGTCTAGCTGCTATATAGATAAGCTAAAATGTAAAATAAATATGTTTATAGATATATTAGATTTATACTATATTAATTAGATTAAATGCTATTAAGTTATACTAGAATATATATTTAGATACTAAATATTTTACAGATAATTATTAATATAGACTTTGCATAAAAGATGAAAAATATTATATAGTTTTGAAAGATATCAGACTAAATTATAATTAAAGATGTTAAATTAAAAGATTTATCTAATAATATTACTCTTTTTGCTATATTTTCCTAGGTACTAGAAAATAAATATTATAACTTTACTAAATATTCAAGCTTACCTTTAATAATCTATAACTAAATATATTAATTAGTATAAAAGTACTTGCTAGAAAGAGCTTTATCTTTAATAATCTCTAAGTATTTATTAGTTCCTGTCAGATACTGACTTTCCTAGTTTATTATCTTACTAAGAAAAATAAAGTTTAAAAAATATATTAGTTATAGAAATAAGTTACTATTTAATCTTAATCTAGAAAATAGATCCTAGTTAAACTATAAATAAACCTGCCTAAAGAACAAGATTATATCTTGAGTTAGTATATTAACTACCTGGGATCTCGGTACCTAATTTAAAAAATTAAGATTAAAAAGCTTTGCTATTTATACCTATCTAGTAAATTATAAATTCTTTTATGAAAATAATAATATAAATAAACTAGGTATTATAGCTTGCTATATTTACTTAGATATTATATTGAATTCTAATTATATTATAATTTATTATATTAATATTTATACTACGGAGCTAGTATAAGAATATAGTAATTTTTTTTTCAGAAGCTTTAGATCCCCCTAATAATATTTTTTTAGAAAATTCCTGGTCTAACTAAAGAACTATATTATTAATATATTACCTAGTAATTTATTAATATAAATCATATTATTCTTGAGAAAGATAATCCTAAGAAAGATAAATATAAAAAAAATAAGCCCAGGAATAATAGGCCCAGGCTAGATTAATCTAAGCTCTTTAATAAATCTGACTTGGAGAATATTATAGTTCCAGTAAATAGGATTATAATTTATAGCTATAACCCTGAGGTTATTACTAGATTTCAAGCTATAATTAAGTAATTTAATATTTAGGAAACCCCTAAGACTATTAGCTAAAATAATATTGTAGAAGATCAATAGATAGAGATCTCTTTAAAAAAGGGATAGAAAGATCAGCTCTTAAAATTATTTATTTATAGTATTAGCCTGAAAGAATACAAGGAAATTAATTGGATATTTAATCTATTATACTAATAAGGTAAATATTAAAAATTAAAGGTCTAATATCTTCTATATATTTTATATTTATTATTTATAAAGATCTTGATCCAGGACCTGATAGCAAACCTAAGTAAGAAAGATATATTATTATTAATATCTGCTATATTTTAATAAAAAATTAGAACTTATTAAGATATATATCAGGTTTCTTTCTATTAAACTACTAGGCTAGTATATTGATAGTTCTAGATTATTTATATCTAAGAAGAGGATAGTTGTAATCTAAAAAATTATATTTCTAAAAATTTTATATAAACTAGAAATATATCTTGGCTTGACAAGCTAGTTCTAATACTATATAGAGAAATATACTAAATATACTATACCTTTAGAGTACTATAAAATAATACTATTAAATAATAGTCTAATTAAAGGCTATACCTGCAGGTAATATATATTAATAATTATTATACTCGAACCTACTAAGGCTAAAATACAGGTATTTAAATATCTTTAAGAAAAATTTAGTAAATTATTATTCCTGACTTATTTTAACCTGATAAGATATTTATATCTTAATATTAATATATATTTTATATATTCTTGAGAGTTATAGTTTTCTATACTAAGTTAGACTATAGAAAACAAAAAATTTTTATTTTTTATTAAAGCTACTACTATAAATACAGGTCTAACTAATAATATTCTTATCTTAAGATTTTATATATAACGTAATCAACAGATGAGCGGCGGATTTTCACCGCAATCATTACTATTCGAAGCTTTACCGCCACCAACGCCAATTAAATTAACTTAATAAATATATGGAATACTTAGGCTTCGTCAAAACCCATTTTGGGTCGGGACCTCGGACCCAAAACCCAACCCAGTTGGGTTTTGGGTTTTTCCAAACCCCCTCTTCCATCTCTGTGTTTACTGTCCGTGCCAAAGCCCAGGCTTAGAAATATATTCAGAACTGCGTATGGTGTAGATACAACAAGCAGTCTACAGGGTAAGGCTATCAAACAGATCCATAGACAAGCCAGTACATTGCTTATGGTTCAGAATATGATCATAGTCGGATCTTGGGAAGACTTAGCTTCCAGGTCGTTGAGGAGGGAGATTTTCAGCTTTGTTTCATCTACTGGTACATGAGATGAGGCTTGGGCTGGCCCTGTGATCTAGCTCATCCTACCAGGCTTGGAATGACCAAGGTAGACATAGTCAAGATT
>NW_027396317.1:0-7314 GCF_047715535.1 Aspergillus foveolatus | reverse complement strand
ATAACAATTTTATATCTTTTGATTAATATATAGAGAATCTACCTTGACTTTTTAATCTGTATACATACTCCACAATCTATTCTTATAATTTAACCTAGTTAGATTCTAGATTTTCCCTCCTTTCCTCCATAGTGACATAGCCTGAAAGTATTCTATATAGGGAAGACAAAGCAATGACTATCTAGGATTTTGGGTTGCTCCATAACCCAAAAGCCCATATTACCCAATAATTTAAACCACTGGGTTATTTGGTTATCCACGGGATAGCCCACTAAGACCCAAAACCCAGCGGGTTTTCAGAAAGCATGATCCAACCCATTTCTTGGCGGGTCGGGGCGGGTTTCGCGGGTTGGGTTTAACAAGTCTAGCCTGCGTCCGTCTTGTTGTGTGTTTGCATGCCACCATATATATATATATCTTAATTACACCAATCATGACACACCTCAGAACTCAACAACCACATATCGAGGTCCAAGCAAGTCTACGTACATAGCGAGAGACGATCACCCGTACTTACTGTTGTCTCTGCTCTTCCCTGGACCGGAACTCCAATATAAGACTGGTATCAGGGGGACATATCGGCTCCCAGTCCAAAGACTCTGGTCTTGTCTGGATACCGGCGCTGAACCGCAGGTCGTACCGCATTATTATCTCAGCAATCACTGTTTTCAAGAGCCTGACTGCAAAGAACCGTCCTGGGCATGCCTGCCGGCCGTGGCCGAAGCTAGGGATAGTTAGAGTAGAAAAGAAATAGAAGTCATCAGCAGGGTATGACTCACCCGATCCAGCCGTTATCGCCACTCACTGAGAAAGCACTTTTGATTAGCTATAGTGTACCAAAGGTAGCAGGGCAGGAGGATGCCTCACGCGAGTTCTCGATGACTTTCCCTTTATCATTTTCCTGTTGCAGTTTGTAGAACCGTAAACCGTCGAATTTGTCGGGATCGGCAAATACTTCAGGATCACGCTGAATGCACATGGTTGCAAAGGCAAATGTGGTCCCAGAGGGCAGAACCAGGTCATCGTCGAACTTGACACACTTAGAGGTCACCATGCGCCATCCCGTTACTGGTTAGGGGGCGTCAGATCAAGCGTTTGGAAGGCCCAGCCGCTAAGGAGGACCACTTACAAGGGGATGTAAGAGGATGAAGGCGAGAGCTCTCGTGGATGAAGGAGTCGAATTTCTTCATCTTGGCGATAGAGTCGGCGTTCCATCCGTCGGCTCCTGCGTGCTCGAAAATTTCCGCGCGAATCTCATTAACGCACTCCGGGTGCGCCGCTAGGTCGTAGAGGAGATTCACCAACATGCGGCCTGGAGCATCAATCATCCCAGCACCTAGATTGATGAGACACTTCACAATTCTGTCTGGCTTCCTCATGTGGCTAGGAATGTCGGGGTCCATCACCCACTGTACGCAGTCATCTGCACTATGCTGAAGCTGCTCCCTCCTAGCAATTTCTTCTTCGATACATTGGGCGGCCGTTGCCAGGTTACGACGATGCGTCCAAAGGTAGGCATGAATTAGGTATCCTCCAACGACGGGTATGTTGAACCAGCGGAGCAGAAACGCGTAAATGACCATTTTCTTTGCGAGGTCGTGCATTATATTGATGAATCGTGTATCCTTTACGAGGTTTTCTCCGAACACAATCGGACCAGAGACCTCGAATATGGTCTTCGCTGTTAGATCGCCCGCATTGAACCCCTTCCACTCAGTAAGCCTTCCCATCTCCGAATCAAGTACCGCGCCTGTCAAGGTATGCATTCGAGGAATCATCGCCACTGCCAGCACAGTTAGCATTCAATACACTCCCATACCTGTCGCACATACCCAGATTTGTATTAAGAAGCTTTCCCGTAACTAGTCTCTCAAAGCCATCAAATTGCTGGCCTTCAAAATCGGGATTAATATACTGAGGATTCAAATTAGCCCCCGGAATTCCTTGCAATCGGAATGCCAGACTTTACTCGCCTGGTCAATGAAGTCACGGAGACTGATCTGTGTGTTGCTAGCCGTCCTAATCCTGTGCAAGTGTTTCGGCGGGAGGATATAGACCCAGTTGTTGAAGGCGGCAATGAAGATTTTGAATGGCTTCCCCTTCCTACTATACTGTATCGTGTCAGCTCCGATATCACATTCTAAAACTAGAGGTTGCAGATCCCGATGATACCTCCTCATATGCGGCTTGAAGATACGGCTGCAGCCGAGGCAAGAAGACTCGCCACCATACGCCAGATCGATAGGCATCGAGAAACCGCGAGCGGCGCATGGCAGGTATCGTCCGAAGCCCGTAGGGGTCGTTCTCGGGGAGCAGGTATTTAATGGAGAGGAAAACAGCACACAACACGAGGGCTGATAGCTGAGGGCTTATGGATGCCATGATCGAAGGAGCTGGAAATTATCGCACGTCTGTCAGCATCTGTTCTGTTAAATGGTAAGGGGAAAACGGAATATCTTGCCTTCGGACCAAGGCGCGGACAAAGTCTCGTTACCGGTAGCAGGGTTCTCAACGGGCATGACTTCTGTCGCTGTTGTTAAACCGGGGCACTATGAGTTGAGATACGGAGCCATTTCTCATACCTGCATCCTGACGAGGCTATATAGCCGCGACCTGCGTCCCAGTTGTCTACCATAGGCAGCGGCCTAGTTTCTGCAACCAGAGACAATCAAGTGCTGCATTACCTGTCGGATGGATGTGTTCGGTCAGCTATCCATATAGACCAGGATCAGACGACAAGCTCGATCTCCTGGTTGGCGATCAATATCGTGACCACCACCCTCGGGAATTGATCTTCGGGAGAATCGGCCAATTATCACTGACCGGTCTTTATCGGAAGCATACTTCGTTCAGCGAACAGTCCTTTGTTGGGATCGAGAATGGCGCAGAAGGGTGTAGAATTTGACTATGCCTAGAGATGGAGTCTTCTCGGTTGGCTCTTCCAGTGGAAGAACTCTGATGTAAGATATTTCTGCTGTGCAACTTGACGGAAGCGCCGCCAGACCCTTGCGCGCAGTAGCTAAGCCCGAACACTGGTGATTCTAAATCGATCTTGCTCTCCAGTTCGGTCCCCGAATGCTTCCACCTTCCCGCCAGGCCCACCTCCGACCTATTGCACGGGCCGATAGTATCCTTGGGGTCTGTTCCGCATGTTCCGATCCGGATCGGACGGGCTCAGCCCTTGCGTGGGGTCCAATATTATTTGTGCAACTGGTGAATGAGTTCAGTTGAAAATACAATGTGTTCAGTTATGTTTTCAACTGAACCATATTCCCTTATCAAAGTTCAAAGTCACATATTCATCTGACCATGTCCTCCAATCGTCCTGAGAAGACAGCCAATAGAGGCGGAAATTTTGGTCCGGGCAATGCGTCTTGTAGCACTAGAGGTGGGCCAGAGATGCCGTGATGGGGTCTCATCCGTGAGGACTTGAAGCAGGACACATCACATTTGAAAATGCTCGGTGGGAGCATTGGAGAGGTCGCGACCAGACTAGGGTGACAACAAGCACTCCTGGTGGCCACTCTCGAATCCGTGACGGGTATATCAGGGCCTTTCATGTTCATATAGTGGGGTTGAAGGAGTCAAACCGCCATCGATTGAACTACACTCACTCCACTCACGTTGCTTAGAGCAATTCGCGTACCATACAACTTGTCTTGATATATAGAGACTGAACCACCCATCTTGTGCCTCAAACCATGAACAAGCTATTAGAAAGCTGTATTTATTCCGAGGCTATCGATCCACGAAGCACTCACCCCCAGCCTGATGAGTATTTTGGGATTCTCCCTGTGCATGTTTCACGGTATACCGAGGCTGCTGACCAGGCATCGACGGGGTTTCTCGATAAGTGGAAGGAAGCAATCAAGCTAGACGGGCTGCGCACAAATGGGTTCGAGTTCCATGGCTGTCACACGCCTTTTGGCAACCTTGTTTCGTTGGCGTATCCTGAAGCGCTACCAGACCGAGTCGCTCTGTGCGCGGAAATTACCCAGTTCGCGCTCTTCTGGGATGGTGTGGTTCCTGCTATTTCTTTGCCCCTCGTTTATTGAGAAGTATATCTCTGATCTAATATGCCTGACTCTTGTCGTCACAGATGTCGCCGATGCGCTCAGCAAGGAACAAAATGCCGTAATCACGCAGGACCTTGCCGTGGTTCTTCTCAAAGAACTAAACCCTACCGAACAAAACGGTGCCAAACAGCATGAGTTAAAGCTGCAGATTAGCAAACTCATTGTTTCCGTTCTTCGAGAAGTCCTGGAAAAAGACAGGGAGGCCGGGTTAGCTATGGTCAACTCCTGGAAAGGCCACTTGGTTAGTCAGGCAAAGAGTACGCACAATTCCATGTCATTCGAGGACTATAAAATGCATAGGATGGGGGACGTTGCTCTTGAGTAAGTACCGTCCCAAGACTCTGCTGCATCCAGCCTCCGTGGCCAAGCACCTCATACGTTGTTATATAGGTGGGCCATCCAAATTGCGTGCTGGGCCAGCGATATCCATCCCACCGACGACGATAAACTTTCTGTCAAAGACTTCATCGACAGTGGCATGGCAAGAATGCAGTTCATCAACGACTATTATAGCTTCAGCAAAGAGTTTACCGAGCACCAACAAGCGGGGACGCTTAATCGGATGCAAAACGGGCTGGGCCTGCTAATGCGCGAATACGGGTACACGGAGGATGAAGCTCGGAGTATTCTGAGACAGGAAATCCTGCAAGGGGAACAGGCGATCATCGATGGCTACCATTCCTGGGAGGAAAGGGTTGGCTCAACCCAGGACGCTAGGGTACCTGCCATCCGCCAATACATCGCAACGGCTATTCTTTTCCTTGGTGGGGCGACTTATTATACTTCCCTGGCCCCGCGGTATAATCGTCAGGATATGAAAAGCACCCCAGAGCAGCGGGCAAGTCTCATTGGAACATCCCACCGAGGTCTGCGTATTCTTGAAGGCTATCCTCCACCCAAGGCGACAACTCGCCTCCCTGCACAGCTCTCGAGCCAGAGTCACACGCCTGTAATCAATGGGGGAGAGCACAACCTCGGAAAGCGGAGGCTTCAAGATCAAGAAGAGATTCATCAAACTACTGGGAAGCAAAACGGGGTGAACAACAGCAGTTGGACTTGGGCATCCGTTCACACTGCACCATTTAGACGTGCCCCATCTTTCGTAAGTCACAATCCCGCTCATATGGCGACTGGTCTCTAATCTAGAAAGGCTTGTGGCGCGCCATTTAACTACATAAACTCCCTCCAAGGCAAAAAGTTCCGTAACAAGTTGATTGATGCCTTGAATACATGGCTATCAGTGAACCCAGAGTCACTGGAGCTGATCAAGTGTATTATCGACAGTTTACACAACTCATCCTTGATGTGAGTATTGCCACTGCCACATGGAGTTGAGCCACCACTGAATCAATAGGTTGGATGACATTGAAGATGGCTCAATGCTCCGACGAGGTCAGCCAGCAACGCACATCGTGTACGGTACAAGCCAAACGATCAATAGTGCGAATTTCGCATACATCCAGACTGTCCAGGACACTCTACGCTTGAGCAACCCGGAGTGTATCAATATCTTTATTGGTTTGTCATCTCATTCACTGCATCAACCGGATCGAAAATGCTCGCTGACTTTCCATGACAGATGAATTAACTAACCTCCACCGTGGACAGGCTCTCGATCTCTACTGGCGATTCCACCGCCGATGTCCGACGCCAGATGACTATATCATAATGGTCGATAACAAGACTGGAGGACTCTTCCGATTGCTATATCGCCTCATGGAAGCTGAGTCGTCCCACGCTAAGCCTTCCACGAGCCTCGCCACCTTTCTGGTTCTGTGCGGGCGATACTTCCAGATCCATAACGACTACATAAGCCTGGCTTCCGCTGAGGTCAGTTTCCCCCTCTTTTCTTGTGCTCCCCTCAGTGTCATCTCCATGTCGATGAGATACTCTTGTCTACAAGCTGCAGCCTCCTCTAACGGCCTAACAGTACACAACCCAGAAGGGCTACTGCGAAGACCTAGACGAGGGCAAATTCTCTCTGCTGATAATCCACCTTCTCAGCCACACTCCGTTCCCAGATCGCATCACCGGCGTCCTGTTCAACAGAACTGCCGAGGCCGGGGGCCATGGCCTAACTCGTGAGGCAAAGGATCAACTGCTACAGGCAATGGAGGCGTCAGGCACATTCGTCTATGTTCGGGGCGTTTTGGAGCAGCTCTATGCCGAGCTTATGAGGCTATATTGCGACATCGAGGCAGAGCTCGGCGACAACCCAGCCGTGCAGGTATTGTTATTGGCCCTCAAGCTCTAGTATATACTGAAATAACCTTTTCTCTTGTTACGTTGGTTTCAATGTCTGCTGTTCTTTATCAATTATCTAGTTTCATAACACGGGATTAAAGCGTACACCTTTTACCTACTAGCGCTCTAGGTTATAGGAGTCTTATGCTTGCACGGAAACTCAGAAATCCCTCGCCCTTCCCGTTCGTAGCATGCGCACGCAGGAGAATGCTGCGGGCGATATGCTAGAAATGCACCTAGGAACCATGATCTTGTTTCCAACATCCCCGCTGTGCGCTTTCTTACATCCTAATACGATAGATTGTAGTGAGAACTTACCTTAGAATGCGATTCTATAACCGATGATCTTCTTCATCTCCACCGACAGGTTCTCCGGTTCTCTGGCCAACCCAGAAGAAAAAGAAACAACAAAAACAACAACAACAACAACATTAGAAAGCAAGGCACAGCCCGAGTGTGTTTGTTTTCGTGGTCCATGTAATACACTGAGGTTCTGCGTTTCCATCCTGCTCAGACCACGCCACGCAGCCCAGGTATCCTTCACATTGCTGCTGTGTCGGACGTTTGTGCTGTTTTGCGCAGCTAGGCTTCGGCAGCATCCGCGAAAATCCAAATCCGCTCCGCATCCGCTCCGCGGATTGCGGATTTGATTTGATTTGATTTTATTATTTAACGTCACTCGGCGGATCACGGGGCCCACGTGATCTGCGGCCTCCCAGGGGGCATCTGGACGTGCTGTCTAAATAGAACTCCCTAAAACTAGCTAGATACAGGTTTGGAGCAGCAACTATGGACAATATATGTTGGAAATGAGCGGAAGAAGCATCCGGCGCTACCCTGGCCAGGTCTTCGAGGGCAGATGCCCGTTTTGACTACCTATAGATTGGGGGAAGGGGCCGTACCCTTTATCCAGATAGATGTGTGGACTGTCGCACTATCAAGCGCTCCGGCGGGCCCAGTTCGGGCATATATCCTTGAAGAAGGATGATTATTG
>NW_027396316.1:3006-7383 GCF_047715535.1 Aspergillus foveolatus | reverse complement strand
AGTGGATAAGATTGTCAAAAGTGCAGAGATTACTATGCAAAATACTGTTCTAGTACAGCAAGAGATCCAGCAACTTCGTGCAGGTATTAAATACCAAAAAGAGAAGCAGAAGACATCAAGATATTTTATTCAGACTGGTGGCAGTCTGACAGGCAGTGAAGGACAGCAAAAAGCTCGAGAACATGAAGAACTCGCCCAACAGGTACCAAGGCAACGTAGGCCACCAACCTGCAGCAACTGCAACCAGACAGGACATAATAGATTGTCATGTACTAATAGATAGCGCTGTTTTATTCAGATAGGAAATTGTAATATCTGTTTTGTCTGAAGCCTTGCAGTTCTTGTTTATATTTCTGAACATAATTTTTCTATATTTGGCCGCGCAGCTCGGTGATGGATTACGTTATCAAATATACTGACGAACTAACCTACTGTCGACTAGAAAATATGACTGTCTAAGACTAATTTGGAAGTCATGGCGCCTTTTTGGCTTAGCGGTATATTTTCCCGATACCTACTAACCAGAACAGAGCCCCGGAACCCGATTGCCGTTATAAACCCACCTCATCCCAACAAGCCCTGCCCAACCCATACCACGCACCCCATAATTTTACCCAGCTGCATTTTTTAGCACATCGCCCTAACCCCAACGCCCACAGGCAACGTCTGCAGAAACACTGCCGCAATCCACTTTGCTCGTCTCCCCTCCGTCTCACGACCGTATGCCAAAGACTTACCATCCACTATCGAGCCATACATGTGTCGAGTGTGAAAGATGATAAAAGGGAGGAGAAACCTAAAGCATCTGAATATTCGCTATATCCGGTTCTCAGCCAAATCTGGCTAAGCGCTTGGAGTTGGAATACCTAGTTGATATCCACTATCGAGGGGCTATATAAGATGACACGTCTATGTGCCATCTTTCTGTTCTGTAACTAAGTCCACGAGCTCGCTCTCTCTGGCAATGATCACTGGGTTCTCTCTATTTTGTGCCAATTTCCTCTGACCAATGGTGGATTTCACTACATCTTTAACCATTTTTGTGAAGAATTCCGCCCTGAGCCTCCGTCCAGGCAGCACCTTTATTTGTAGCTGTGTGATGCAACCCAAGTGCGTTTGTGTTCGAAGAAATAGGTAGCGGCCAATCGTTGGCCGGCTACTCCGAGAAAAGTAGACATTACGGTTTATAGTAGGGATAGAATCAGTAGGCCGCGCAAGGCAAAGAAGGCAGGTGAGCCGGCAGTGAGTCAGTCACCGTAATCACCCAAATCTCGCCCGGGCGGCACCCACCCGCCGGTTAGTAGTTTGGTGGGTGACCACATGCGAATTCCAGCTGTTGTATGCTTTTTTATCCCGTCTTATACAGTATCCTCTTACCCAATTCTAGACGAAGGGGAAGACCATGTTCGAGTCCAAGGTTACATCTTCGTCTAGGTAGGGCTTTGTTCACAGAGACTGACCTTGGCCATTCCCACTGTCCATTGGTTCCTTGGGCCTAGCGTTGTCACTCTTCTTTCGATAAGTTGGTTTTGAAGATTGAAGGGAAATCCGGGATGTGGCAAGGTCAATGGCTATTGCAATGAATGCCAGGCCGCGAATGACTTCCAGTAGCAAAGCTAATTTTTACCTGCTAGTCAAGCTCAGCGCTCTCATCACCATCACTGAACAGCTCACAGCCGTGGGGGTGCAATTACAGCAAACTCCACTTAACACATTCAGCAACAAACGAAGCCGGAACAACATATGGAATGCTGCACCGAATCCGAGCCATCTACATGCTTAGGGCTCATTGAAAGATCACCCGGCGGGGATACGAAGCGATTTGACAAAGTCGAGAACAGAATGATGGACCTCGCGCGCTGTTTTAATTGCCACTCTCAGTTCATAGACGAGTTTCCCAGCATTCTGTCCTTTGCCTGCGCGGAATACCGGACTGAGGGCACTGAGAAAACAGCAGGGACCCCCAACCAAGGCCGTGGCGGAGATCGAGTCCGGCAAAGTAAACGGACTATTCTTTCAACGTGACCCGAAGGCAGCACAACATGTTTGGCGGCTCGCCCATTCTTGATTGCACTCGATGCCGGTGCATACGAGTAGGCGGGATCCGTGTCTGTATCCACAATCTGCTTTAATCGACATAAGGAGGATGATTGACGACTACGAGCCGATAATCATTGATCATCCATCGAGCAGACCAGAGACCAAAGATAGAAATCGACACCATCCTCATGCCAACTCTCGCTAAGAGGAAGCGCGAGGGGCCTGGGTCGACAGCGGACTTCCGGCAATCGCTGCTTCCGAGTTCCCTTGGAAGATGGACGGTAAGAGGCACATACTCCACGGCAACACGAACTACTCCTTATGACGCGGGAGACGCGTGGAGGCCAAATGCAATATGATCGTAATTAAATATAATTTTTCAGGGAGGGGGCGCAGGTGATGGTCAACGCGAAGTCCTGTCGTACATGGGTAAGACCAAGTCCCTTACTCGTTCAGAACATCTGCCTGGATGATCGGCCTACCCTTCTGTGACTATAGGAATACTTTATGATGCTCGCAAAGTGGCAGGCAGATGGAACCGCGCCATCTATGGGATTTCAACCGACAGCTATGAATGGCTTTCCTGCGCCTCGACTCCCTTGACAAGGTGACATAGCCACCTAACTTACGTACCTACCCACTACGCATTGTTGATGATCCAACTGACGGATGGGGCATCTGATATTCGGCGAGAAAGGCAATGGGTATCAAAATTATCTCCCACTACCTATTCCTCCTGAAGGTTAGTGGCCTTGCCCTGACTGGCACTGGTGCGTTTCGCTCTGTCATGGCCCGATAGCATATTATGTAGACAGACAAGCGAGCACCCTCGTCCTTTTCCTAATGAAGCGTAATTCTCTTGCAGCTGTAATTCCCCTGGCTTGAAAGGCCAGGACGTTGTTGCTACTTAGCAATTCAGCCCCTCCAGGAACCAGGGAGGTTCTACCGGTAAAGTCGCTTAAGTATTCTGCAATTGGTGCACTGCGAATCAACGTTGAGGACGATAATGTTTCAGCCCTTGACACGTTCAAATTCACCCTCCTGTTCCAGCGGAATGGATGCAGTACTTTGTAGGGCTAGATACGTGGGGCAGGCTCCAGTCTATTGTTACGTATCTCCAAGACGACGCGCGGCACAAAGAGGGCTAACAGCTCTACACTCGGAAAGGAAATTGGCCAGACTATTCGCTGATCCGCTGCACAACCGCACTCGAGCTCAGATACGGAGTATAATTTTATTTCCGACTATTTGCCACGACACGGAGACCACATACGCAACTCATGTCGTCTCAACTGGGCGCACCACACCGAAATCGCCGGACTGTGCCCTCTCCTGATTTATTCCTCTACGCTGCGCATTTTCTGTTTAGCCATGCATCAGTCCTGCCGCCAACTCATCGCTGAGAATGACCCGAGGCTTTTTTCGGCGATCATGGGCTGCCCTAGTATTCGCGCAGGCAGTGGGAGCGCGAGGAGAGTCCGTGTCGAACTACGACATGTACAATGACGGCGAACTCGGCCATCATCCACATCTGGAATTCCAGTCAAGCAGCGAATATGCGCCTCTCCTCCAGGTCAACGTTTGGGACCCCGATTCGATCTCACTCCCAGGCTCGCACATCTTCTGTTGTGGATACGCTCAAAGCGGAAAGGGCAGAGGGAAACTGTATCAACTACACCAACGTAGCCTACTAAGGATCGGATGCCATATGACGATTGAATATCTATCTCGTTGACGATAGATCTCTTCTCTGTTTCTCTTCTCGATATATTGAGGGGTCAGATCCTCAGGGGTTGGAGATCGCGCCTAAACCACGATGTCACGTGGCGTAAGCTGGCTGTCGGTTATTGAGGTGGTTATGTAATCAACATCTAACACGAACGATTTGAATTGAAGGTCTTGATCTCCTAACTACGATCTGTATAGGCAATTTATACCTTTTTCAAAGGTTTCAAAAAGAAGGTTCTCGCTATACAGGAGATATCCTTGTCATACAAACGGTACGAGGCATCAAACAGATATCCCTGCTATACAAACGGCGTGGAGTATCAAACAGATATGTAAACGAGCGAGGTGCTGGACATTGATTATTAAGGAGGAACCTCCTCCGGTTGACACTGGCATATACATGACATTTCCATATCACTTTCAAATTCTCACGCCACGCGCACGACAAGGGGAAAACAGGACCCCTACCGCTCTAATAACCGATCTCTTACGCTCTGCTTATCGCTCATCTCCTCCACCCCATGGAGGTGGATGACTCCCCCCCAGGCGGAGCCCGTCCGGGGACTCCGCTCCTGGGTGAAAACTCTGACCCCCCCTCAGGACCTACCA
>NW_027396316.1:0-2521 GCF_047715535.1 Aspergillus foveolatus | reverse complement strand
GAAGCAGTCAAACAAGACTGACCACCGCATCTTCCTCCGCCTCCCGGCCTCCTCCAGCCTCCGGGCTATTGGACCACATGGCATCCGGGTCACCCTTGCTGGGAAGGTTCCAGACGGGATCACACAGGTGCAAGTGATATCAACCGGGTATGCAATCACTACAACAGAACAGGGCAAGGCTTTCCTACTGTCAGAGAAGGCTGCAAGCCTAGCTGGGGATGGGTGCTTTGAAATTCCAACAGAGTACTATCAGGTTATTGTCTCCTGGATCCCAAAACAACTCTGGTCCCTGGATGGATGGATAGATACTACAATTACAGATATCAGCATGGAAGCAGACCGCATTACTGGCATTAAGCTACTCATGGCCAAACTCTCAAAGCACCCAGTAGAGTGGGACTCTATCACAGCAGTCATAGCCTTTCCAAAAAAGCTACAACACCCCTTGCAACTCTTTGGCCTGTCCGGCCTATCAAGGCCCACCTGCCCCAAGCAAAGACCTTTGCAATGCAACCGATGCCACCACTTCCATGATACACGGGCCTGCTGCTCCAGTGAACGCTGTATCTCCTGCGGATATTCAAAACAGGAACATAACTGCCGTGTACAGTGTATCAACTGCTGCGGCCCGCATGCAGCGGACTTCCAGAAATGCCCAGCCAGACCCCACGTCCAGAGGAACACTGTCACCAGCCTCTCAAAAGATGCTCTAGCTGCTATCTGCAAGGCAGGCCGGCTTGCCTTCCAACAGGAGCAGAATAAAGCAGAAGAAAGCTCTAAACAATAAACAGATAATACCCACACTACAAACCAGCCTACAAGACAGCTCACCCAGGAGCTCTTAAACCAAACCCTGCCCTCCCCTGAACTATGAAAATACTACAAGCTAATGTAGGAAGGGGGGGCGCTGCACATGACCTGCTACTCTCCTTTGAAGCAGATATCATTCTTGTCCAAGAACCTTGGACAAATACAGCAAAGCACCTAACCAAGACCCACCCACGATATCAGCTGTTCAGTCCCCCGACCCGATGGACTGCCAGACCCAGGACTCTAACTTATGTATGAAGGGATCTCCCAGCCCATTCCCTCCCGGAACCAATCTCACCAGATATCACCACAATCTACACGGCAGGCCTTACTATCATCAATGTCTACCGCCCCCCTAATGACCCAGTTGCCCCTGCTGGTGCTGGCTCAACACCCTCTACACTTTCCACACTCCTAGGATATGCACCCCCCGAGAACACCATCCTAGCGGGAGACTTCAATACCCGGCATCCATTCTGGCAGCCAGATACTGAGCCTCATGCTGTCACACCCGGTGTCACGGGCGTAGGTAGTATTGTTTTCAACTAGCTGTCCTGTATAAACGAGTATCACAAGCTTAGAGAAACAGATAAAAGACAGAAACATGAACCCTCTCTCCTCCCTTTTATCAACTTTTCTGGACATACGTCAACACTTTTGACTTTTTCCGTACCTTGGTTCAGACAGATGTAACCTTGTTTAGACCTTTGGTTGAGGGCATTGCCGATAACCAAGACCCAGGCCATAGCCTGTGACACCCGGCGCAACAGGACTATTAGACTGGCTTGATTCCCACGACCTGGAACTTCGCCTCGAGCCAGGCACCCCCACCCGTGGACCAAATACGCTAGACCTTGTCTTCTCTAACCTACGACTAAGAGCCCTAGTAGAAGACCATCTAAAGACTCCAAGTGACCATGCAACAATTGGAATAATACTGGAGCAAGAAGGGCCTTCTCCTATACACTAGCTTGGCTCTACCAACTGGGAGAAAGCCAGAGCCCTGGCAAGCCCGCCTGACCCAACCCTACCAATTAACCTACTAGCCGAACAACTGGTCCAGATATCCCAGCTAGCAATTCAAGGCGCATCAAGATACAACACTCGCAGACTCCCCAGGACCCCATGGTGGACTCCAGAACTAACAGACACACTACACCAAACAAGACAGCAACAAACCCCGACTATAAACAGCTCCGGAAGGCCATTGTACAGGCAAAGGCTGAATACTGGAAGCAGCAGATCAAACAAGCTACAGCACCTACAGATGCATTCAAACTTGCTAAATGGATACAACATCCAGACCAGCTTGCTGCCCCTCCCCTGAGTGTACAAGGGGCCCAGGTTACTACCCCACAGGGCAAAGCAGACGCCTTCCTCAGTCACCTCCTAGGGAAGGGGGCCCTGCTTCCAAACCAGATAGAAGAGGGACCCCCAAATAAGCCCCTGGGCTCACTACACCTGCCAACAAAAGAGCACTGCTGGGCTGCCCTCTGTGCCCCACCCCCCTCTGCCCCTGGGGAGGACGGACTTGCCACCACTGCTTGGAGGGAGCTCTGGCCTGTCCTAGGAGATACAATCACACAACTATACTACAGGTGTATAGAGGAAGGCTGCTTTCCACTGAGCCTGAAGTCAGCAAAGATAATAATGTTACCAAAACCAGGAAAGAGGGACTATACCCAACTCAATGCCTGGCGGCCAATTAGCC
>NW_027396315.1:0-7422 GCF_047715535.1 Aspergillus foveolatus | reverse complement strand
AATCTTACTCTAATTTCATAAAAAATTTAGATAAAAATAATATTGCTAGTTAAATATAACTAGCTAGTAAAAAAAAAAAATTATAGTCCTAAAATTACTAGTTTTTATTATCCTAGTATATTTTTTACTTAATTTATACTAGTTTTTTCTATTAAGATTTTATAAACTAATTATATAATTTTATAATATAATTTTGGTAATACTAATAATATGAATAGCTATTATAGATATATATATATATATGTTAATATATTTAAAAAAATATTAGCTAACTTATAAAAACTATCAGCTAAACTTAACTATATAAATAATTTATAAAATTCGTTATTAAATTAAATATCAACTGCCCTATTAAGCTAGTATTAGATTATATAAAATTAAAACATATATAAATATATAACTATAAAACTAGAATAGAAATCAAGCTTATTAATTCTAGAATCTATATAATAACTAGCCAGGTATTAGAGTCTATATTGTAACGGGCTGGGTACCTATGCGCTAGTATAGGTCAGACGGCTGGACTAAAAGGTATAAGACCACTGATCATTCTGATAAGTTGCATCTAGCGCCCTATATAGCAGCGAGGGCCATGCCTGAGCCCTTATCCTAGGTTTAGCCCATAACATAGCTATTATTAATATAAGTAGAAAAAAGCTGTTTATTTATATATTTATTAGAATGTCACGAGCTAGAGTCGTAGATACTAACAAGTAGCATTGGACTAGAGAAGAATTCGCTAAAGAACTAATAGACAGTAACCGTCGAGCTTCTTATACGCTTTGCCTGAATGGCAAGCTTGGTAGCAAGCTCGGACCATTGGACTCCGAGCGTGTTGATCAGTATCGAGCATATTGGTCAGTTGATCATGTTGATCACATTGATCTTGTTAATCCTGTTGATCGTGTTGTTGATCATGTCGATCATGTCCAGCATGTCCGGCTTATTCGGCTCGTCATAATTCGGGCAATGCTCGAATCAAGACTTCGGGCGTAGCTCGTCACATAGAATTATACTACTTTTATTGAATCAAATATTATTATATTATACTAAGATATATATTTAGGTACTAGATATTTCTAGATAATTATTTATATAGACTTTTAAAAATATATAAATATATAAATTAAAAAATATCTAAATTATAATTAAACATATTAAAAGATTTATCTAATAAAATTATTATATTCTTACTGTACTTTCTTAATCACTAGAAGATATATATTATAGCTTTATACTAATATATAATCTAGTTAATAATCTATAATTAAATATATCAGTTACAATAGAGGTCCTAGAAAAAAAAAACTTTAGTTTTAAAAATTTCTAATTATCTATTAGTTCCGCCTGGATGTAACCCTCCTGGTTTATTTTATAAAGAAGAATAAGATAAAAACAATATTAGTTATCTTATATAAATACGTTATTATCTAACCCTGTTTTAAGGAATAAATCTAAATCCTTACTAATTTACAAACTTGTTTGAAAAATAAGATTATATTTTTCAGGTAGTATATCAAATATTCAGGATTTTTTATATCTAATTTATTGAAAATTAGAAAAAAAAATTTTACTATTTAGATATACTTTAATAGATTATGATATTTTCTTCTATTAAAATAGTAAATAGTATGTATAAACCAGTAATTAGAACTTGCTATATTTATTATAATATATAATTTTCACTATATTATAGCATACTATATGAGTATTTATGCTATATAGCTAGTATAAGAATATAGTATTTTTTTAGAAGCTTTAAATCTTAATATCTTATTTAAGATACCTGGTCTAAATAAAGAGCTATATTATTAAGATATTATCTAGTAGTTTATTAATATAAATTATATTATTCTTAAGAAGAAAGGTTACCTTAAAGTATGAAAAAAATAAACCTGGAAATATTAACTACTAATATTCCTGATTCTATTTAGGCAGTACTAACTGTATTTTTTAAATACATTTAGCAAGCTATTATTCCTAGTTAATTCTAACCTAAAAAAAAAATACCTGTATCTAGATATTGATAGCTGTTATATATCTTGCTCAGGATATTCACAGGCTATGGCCTGGATCTGGTTGTCGGCCATACCCTCAACCAGAAATGATTCCAGAGATCTAAATAAGGTTTCTGCAACATCAGTATACAACCTCAGAATCGCAGCGCGCAGCTTTGGTAAAGATATCCATCGGCATACAGGTCCGAAAAGTCTTGACGTACAACCGGAATAGGTTGATAAAAGGAGGAGGATATTTGCACTTCTGACTTTTGTTTCCTTTAAGTTTATGATATTCGTGAATAAAAGACAGTAGTTGAAAACAATACTACCTACGCTGTTACGGGATAAGCCTGTATTATGATCTATCCTAAGTACTGTGCTTAGGATAAGCAACTATATATATAATTAATTTATAATCTTTAAATTTATAGTTTAAGACAGGCTATTAAGATACTTAACTATTTTTTATCTACTAATAAACTTTAGAACTTTTTTTTCTTAAAGATTAGCTTAATAATATATTGTTTAAGAGCCAAGCCTTGCAGGTAACTATAAATATTAATTTTTATAACTAGCTTTTTTTTTCCAAAAATACTATATCATAGATATAATCTATAAAGCTATAAATATCTTGATAAAAAAAATTTAGAGCTCTGATTTTAGTTGATATATTATTATTTTTAATCTAATTAGGGTAAAAGTATCTAATATCCTTTATTTTCTAGTAATATTAATCTATATTTACTTCTGTTAATTTAGAACCTATAATATTATAATTATTATTCGAAGTAAAAAAATATTTTTTAATACTTACTATGATAGAAATTATAGCTACTATTACTTTATATAAAATATTATTTTTAATTATTAAAAATAGTAATTTCTTCAAGTAAAAAACTAACTATTCGCCTAGCTATACAATAATTATTTTTTCTTATTTATTTTTCTAATATATATCTTACTGATAATACTTAGTATAGTACTACTTCTAGTTCTAGTTATATACCTGGTATCATGTCTTATAAAATCATTTAGAATCTTAATTATTTTAAAAGATATTCTATTATTTAGCTATTTTTTAAATATAGTCTTGGAGTTCCTTGCGGAGCAGGGAATATAGATTATTAAATAAATTAATTAATCCTGCTAAGTTGGCTAAGCGAGTAGGAAAATCAGAGCTTAATAATACTAGATTTAGAAGCCCTAAGCCAGGTTCTAGCTTATTTTAGGAGCCTATATTCACTAGGAAAGACTCTAGAGATAGTTCTTCTAATAATAATTAAATAATTTCTATATATTTAGATATTAGTATAATAATTTTAAACTACTTCTTACCTTCTTATAAATATCTGAAGTATAAATAAATTAAAAACTAGTTAAAGATGGTAGGAAGCAGGAAATATAGTTATATATTATGAGGCCTAAATATAAAAGAAGTAGATTAAGAAATTATAGATTAGAAAATAGATATATCTTCGAGGAAAAAACTAGGCACTTCTTCTAGTTGAAAAGTAATTTTTAAAGATCTTAATATTATTTTTTATACATATTTTGGCTATTTCTATAGAATATCTAAAAAAGGTTTCTAAATTTATTATTCCTGCCTAAGAATATTAGTTAGCTTAGAAGTTATAAAGTATAATCATGATTATAGCTATATATATCCTGAAGGGTACTCTAGCTACTAATTAAGAGTTATTAGAAATTAGTCCCTGTACCAGGTATAAAACTCTTTTTATAAGTCCTAGTTTATTTATCTACCTAATTATAGAAAGCTTTAAGTAGCTTATTATAGAATAGCTTAGTCTATATTCTATATAGGTGGATATATAAACCTAGAGGCCTATAGTAGGTTAGAAGTTAATATAGTATTAAATAAAATTAGTAAAGCTAGATCCTACTTAATAAAAAATTTAGAGCTAGTAGGCAAGTTAGATCAAGTTTATTAGTAGCTTGTTAGTTACTATCTTGGTAGATACTAGATAGTATAGTAATAATTAATTAGAGATCCTAAGTTAATATTAGTATAAAGAAGAGCCTATTAAATATATTAGGTAAAAGAACATGCTACTATTTTGTTATAATAAGCAAGGTTTGATTAATATATGAAGTTAATTATTATTGTTCCCTAAAGCTATAATAATAATATTATTTAATATTCTTCTGCCTGGCAGCAGACTGCCTGGGTCACAAGTCAGGCCATCATCCTACAAGCTACAAGCCAGGCTCGATATGGGATATGGCAACAGCTTGATTAGTATTAGATAAAGGGTTTTTACTAATCTAATCCAGGAAACCTGATAAGCTAGTATGTTCTAGTAAATTAGCAAGCCTGATAAATTCTATATAGGTACGATTTAGTAAAGATTATAAGACTTTCTGATTAGACAGGTAGCTAGGTTCTCGGCAGATTTTGGTATAGATTAATATATTAGTAGATACTTGATCAGGTAAATAACAGGGCCTTTAAAGTTTAATATATCTAGTAAAGATAATATCATCTAAAATATAGCCAACTAATGTACCAGTTCAGCTATTTATTTATAAGATCTTATTAGTATCACCTACTAGTTCTTACTATCGTAATATATTCCCTGCTAATCTTTATACTTGTTATTTTTATCTAGATTTATTATATTACCTTATACTATGATTTTAGTAATACTAGTAATATTAGTAGCTAAATAGTTATTCTATATATAAAGATTAATATATTTATAAAGAATATTAGTTAACATGTAGACGCTATTAATTAAATTTAAATCTAGATTACTTAAATTATTTACAAACTAGCTATTAAGTTAGGTATTAACTATCCTATAAGTTAGTAAAATTAAATTATATATAACTAAGACATATATAAAAGCTATTAGATATAACTATTAAGCTAGAATAAAAACTAAGCTTATTAACTCTAGAATTCATATAGAAACTAGTCTAGTATTAGAGTGTATATATCAAATATTCTAAATCTAGATCTAAATCTAGCTATACCTGGTCTAATTAACTTATTATTTTATTTAAATACTACTTAGCCAGAAAAATATTTAAGTAGATTTTTATAATCTAGTCAGTAGATATATTAAGAACCTAGATTAAAATATATTTTATAATAATAATATTTCTAAATCAGCCAGGCTTACTACAGAAATAGTTTAATGAATATTAAGCTTTTTTTTAAGAAATTATAATATTAAGATGAAAATAAAATTAGAAAAACCTGCTATTATTATATTATATTAAACATATTAAAAGTTATTTAAATTAAAAAATATCTTATATTATCTATTTCGCTTAGAAGATCTAGTTAAATTAATAAATTCTTATGAAAACTTGGATTATAATCAAAATTATTAAGTCTAGCTATTATTTATATAAGTAGAAAAAAAAATTTAAATATTTATATATTTTTTAAAGTTATATTATATTATTAGATTAAATATAGTTATATTATACTAGAATATATATTTAGATACTAGATACTTCTGGATGATTATTAATATAGACCCTACTTTAAAAATAAAAAATATATAAATTAAAAAGATATCTAAATTATAATTAAAAGTATTAAAAAATTTAAAAAATTAATTATTTTCTTGCTATACTTTCCTGGAATACTAATAATATTATAACTTTATAAGAATTACTATATAAATTACTATATAAATTTACCTGGTTGATAATCTATAATAAAAAATATTAAGATAAAGGTCCTAGCTAGAGAAGACTTTATATTTTTAATACTAAGAATTTTAAAAATTTATTAATTCCTGTCTGGTACTAACTTTCCTAGTTTATTATTTTATAAGGAGAAACAAGATAAAAATTATGAGTTATTATATAAAAGTATGTTACTAATCCTACCTTTAAAAATGAATTTTTAATTAAGTTATACATAAATCTAATAGAATAAGATTATATTTCGAACTAGCTAATTAACCACCTAGGATTTTTATATCTAACTTGTTTAAAAAAGTAAAAATAAAAATTTTTATTATCTATATTTATCTACTAGACTATAAATTCTTATTAAAATGATAAATAATATAAATAAACTAGTAATTATAGCTTGCTATATTTAGACACTATTTGAATTTTAATTATATTATAATTTTCTATATTAATGTAAATTTATATAGCAGAACTAGTACAAGTATATAATATTTGTTTAAGGTTTTAGATCTAATAATATTTCTGATATATTACCTCCTATTATTACTATAAATTATATTATTCTTGAAAAAAGATAAGTAGAAAAAGAATAAGCCTAGAAATAATAGATCTAAGTTAGATTAATCTAAGCTTTTTAATACACCTGGCTTAGAAAATATTATATTTCTACTAAATAAGATTATAATTTAAAATTATAATTTTAAGATTATTACTAAAATTCTAAGCTATAATTACTTATTAAGTGATTTAACATTTAGAAAACACCTGGTAAAAAATTAAAGATTTTTTTTGAAAAAAGGATAGATAAACTAGCTTTTAAAATTGTATATTTAACCTGTCAAGATATTTTAATATTAAGATAATAGGTTATATTGATTTCAATTTTATATATCAATAATAGACAGACCTGAACCTATATTATGATCCTGCATGACTATGATAATATATGATATTACAGTTATGGCTGCCTCTCTTGTTCAGTTATTGCCAATTCTGCATAATGTTACTGTCAAGCAGGTTAATAATCTCTTAGTCCCTAGTAGCCTAACTACTAATAACAAGAATCATGGCTTTACAAGATCAAGAATTATTAAATTATACTTTATTTTATAGTTGGTAGCATGTCTAGTTTATCTAGAAGAGTTATTTTATCAGGCTATATAGACTATATAAGATTAGAAATCTTGATCCTGGTATCACTATTAACCAAGTAGTAATTAGATAGATCCGATTATCTAATACATGTAATGGGACGTATTTAGGAGGATCTTCCTATCGAATCGTGCCCTATGTACAAGAAGGAATTGCTAGAAAGGAGAAAGGAAAAAAGGATTGCTGTCATGAGGAAGTCTTACAGGTGGCTCACTGCCTTCAGGACAATATAGGCCTTGGCCGATCACTAAGGCCTAATAGGGTCCTTGTATAGGCAAGGACCCATAACAGTAACCCCCCAACCCCCACCCCCTTCCCTTTATATATGTGTCTCTGTTTAGTGGGCTATCCTGAAGTCTATTTTATTTTATATAATCTAGCTATTTATCCAGAGCTCATGCTTTGTCTAGAGCCATTATAGCTTCCCAGGTTAGCTAAGCATAGCCTAACTATTTTACCAGGTATTATAGCTAGTAACCTCTTGTCAGATAAGGCCAAAAGAGTCCTTCTTAGGAGTCGGGCTCAACAGGTCCTAAGAATATTCTGAGATCAGACAAGGAAGGTAAAGTGAAATGCAATGAACTTGATAACGTTGACA
>NW_027396314.1:0-7459 GCF_047715535.1 Aspergillus foveolatus | reverse complement strand
GAGATACACGATAAGATAAGAATGACATTGCACTGCAGTGGGATTGCGACTAGGGAACAGGGATTTTGGGTTGCTCCATAATCCAATAGACCATATTACCCACTAATCAAAACCAACAGGTTATTTAGGTATCCACGGGTTAGCCCATTAAGACCTAATACTCAGTGGATTCTTGAAAATCATGATCCAACCCATTTCTTGGCGGGTTGGGGCGGGTTGGGTTTAACAAGTCTACTGAGTTCCACAGCAGTGGTTAGCCCATTGCAAGTGTACATCAGGCCAAGCTCTACCATACAGTGAGATGGAAGAAGCGACCATTATGTAGAACGGAAATATTCTTTCCGCCTTTTTTTCTTTTTCTTGTTACTATAACAACACTACATTATAAACAGATCAAGACACACGAAGTACAAAGTCAAGAAGCACAACAATGATTCATCGGCTTGCCCCACTACCACCTCTCTCGGTTCGTTTTTTCTCCTCTTGGTATTGTATTCGCACTACGACCCATTCTGACTACTGGGCCACTCCTTAGTGAAGCTTCGGTGCTCAGACGCCAGAACGAGTGTCCTTGAGCCTACATCTTTCCGGGTTATCGAGGAATGTACCATCTTCGTAGACCCGGTAATTGATCAACATGACGACAATCTTCGCTTTCCCTTGATCAATCAAAAAGGTATCAATGCCATCCGGGACTGTGATCTTCGACTTCTTGTCCTCGTACTTCCACCGTTCCGTCACCCACCCCTGCTCAGCAGCCACGTGTGTCCCGTAAACATCGTACGCAGTCGTAGGCAGAACGCAATTTAGCAACCTTGCGGACTCTTTGATGCCGTCTTGCTTGTACAAGATCCGGTCAAAAGTTCCGACGAAGGCCATCTTCAGTTCGTCCGAGTAGTTCCGCCGGATGTCGCACGGGGTATCTCCGATATAGCGCAGGAGAATATGCTCCCAGTAGACTTCCGAGACAGTCCGGCCCTTGACAGGTTTGTACTTCTTCTCATCTCCCGTGAGCAAGTACTTCAGCACTTCCTCAGGAGGTTTGCTTTCCTTGTCAGGGATCTTGTTCGACATTTCCCAGAATTGATCTGTCAGCCATTGTGCACCCTGGGGCAGGCGGGGGTCAGTGATGACCATATCGGGGTAGCGGTGCGCAAGATATTCGGCAATCTCTCTATATCCGGCGTCAAGGGTGAGCTTGATGATGGTGTAGCTCTCAACGTCGCGGATCTCGACATCGGCGCCGCGGTTGCAGAGCTCCTCGACGGCCTTTTGGTGGCCGGAGATGGCGGCGGCGATCACGGGGGTAATGCTGCGGCAGGCGGTGCACACGTCGTTGACCTGGTCAGGATGCTCCCCTAGGATCTTTTTGATCTTGGGGACATCGCCGTCTTTCGCTGCTTTGAAGAGTTCTCCGCAGTCGTTGATGTTTCCCTCGTTGGCTTTTGCGGGTTGGGAGGAGGTCTGGACAGCGACTGGTCCCGGTTGCCGGACGATGGAAGATATGGTTAGCGGAGGATTTTGGAAGACTGTAGTTGTAGCGCGTTCGTATGTAAATGACTAAACTTATGCTGGTGGTTGTGAGGGGTGTAGGCATACTACCATACTGGGAAAAGAGTATAACTGGCTCCTTAAGTATGCCGGCAGTCGCCTTCAGCCCGCTCAACGCATCAAGACCAACAGATATCCGGCGCATATGCTTGACGTCGTAGACTTTTCCTTCGCCTTCGCATGTAACCCTATTAATGTAGGGGGCTGAATAAAGCCAAGGTTCAACGGCTTATGAAGCTGCAATGGGTTGCAAGCATTCGCAGACATAAAAGGTAGACTGAACCGGTACACTGTCAAAGTGCGTTGCGTGACTACACACGTTCAGACAAATAGCCATGTTCCAGATCTACTCATCACCATTACTACTGAGTTACGCATCTAGAGCCGGCCGTTGCTGGTGATTGTGACCTGGTTGATAGATGTCACCACAGCATGCCTGAATGGCTAGAACACGTCCTATGACATTTTCGTCGACATCACCGAAAGTCAGAGACAACTCCATCAGTCATCTAGGTTTCTCGCTATGGCTAAATTGGGGCAGAATTCCACCGTAAGATCAGCTCATGGGCGCCTAGATGATTCCGGTGGTATCTCAATTGACTGGAACCGTCCCAACCGCATTCCACCCTCGGGAGGTAATGTCATAGACTGTTCATCTCTCTGAAACGCATCCGGAGGGTGAAGGCCGGAGGGTGCAGCAGTGGCGTTTTGTAGTACTAGACCGAGTCCGTCAGTTAGGGGGTCTCAAGTGTCACGGCCCTACGTGCCGTGATCATGAGCCAGCATAGATTACAGCGATTGACCAGCCTCATCGCATACACCAGTGTACACGATGAACTGACTTCTGCCATCTCCGACCCCCTACCGAATTAAGTTAAGCTTCGTTTCGCGAAGACATCCCACAATCGATCTCTTCATGTACATAATTCTCTTCTCTATGCTTAGGATTCCGAATATAAGCACCGGAATGATCGTTTAGATGTTCTGATTGGCTTGCCGTCTCATCAAGAACAGATGGGACTGACGTCTTAGCCATGGCTCCAGATTATTTCGAACTTACTGCCTAGTCGGTTCGGCTGGATGAAGTATGTGGGCAGCCCACAGGCCCTATACAAAGTTCAGGGTGGGCCTTGTAACCCATGGCCCCTTTGCTGCTCCCGTCATGTGGGAGAAAATACGTCTCGTGTCGACATGGTTCACTTGCTGATCTGCTTTATAAGCGGCACACTTGCGTCAAGACTGCTTCATCTATGTGCTCCCTCCCACGAACACACCTCAACGCGTATTGTAGTCCATGAACCATGAATGAGTACCATAGTAAGACGCCCGTGCATGCGAAAGAAATTGGGGTTTATCTAGCTCCTGGGTGGCTCTGCATCTTGCACTACCTTTCTATATGCTGGCTGTCTATATGCTGGCCTGCAATATAATAACATTGTGCAAATACTAACTGGGCGTGATACTGGCTTTATCATGTTAAGGCTGGGCATGATATAAAGGTGTCTTTAGCTATGGCTATATAGAAAAAAGCAAAAAAGGCAGTCAACCCTGATAATAATAAATCTAGAAGAGAGAACAAATCATTGCTAATTAGCCCTGACCCAGCTCGGGGGCACGCACCAGGCATGAACAGGAACACAACGGGATCACCCTGTCACCGTCCAGGGGAGGCTGCCACTCAGGGGCGGAGAAACCCCATTGGAGGTGTGATGGGATTGTCACTAGGGAACATGCTACATTTGTGTAGTTGATACAGTTTTCTCCTACCCTTTCCCCTTTGATCGTATCTATAACACTAGCGCTTACACGAGATTTTGGTTGTTGCAGTTTTGTCGTAATAGTCTGCTGTAGTACCATTGGCAATTGCAGAAAGTCTTTCAAGCGGAACGGCAACCGTCAAGGGCAAGTTCGTCGATGTCATCGCATAGGGTCAGAGCGCGGGCCATCTATCGTTCTCTCGTCAAACATCGCGTACGGCTTGAAGTCGAAGTTGCGACGCAGATATTTAATGCGTTTTTGTATTTACGACCTGATGACGAAAGTATATATCACATATCTACCCAGTTTTCTTGCTTACTGGCACCATTCACTTCGAGTTCGGTCGTGTTCATCTCATGATCAGCAAGGATTAGGACCGTTCGCGGGTTGGTTGTCCTCATAGCCCATCTGCAGAGAAGATAGCTCGGCGGCTACCTCGTGTGGAGAAGAAGATATAAGAATGTCCAGTCTTTAGCGTTAAGCTCAGATCATAAGCTAACCGAGGCATTGTTGTACTTCCCCAGCTTTGGCGTGATTTCAACCTGTCGTACAGGAGTCATAGCGATAAATTCCTTAGCATATGCCGCAGCAGTGGCCGCAGCATACCCATGCCACTCTTCATTCTTATGGCTGTCAGCATAGTCGCAAATTCCACGAATGACCAGACAAGGGAAGTTATCCATGATCCCGGCTGCCTCCATCTCAAAGCAGATGATTCCATGTTCTTGGGAGATGCGATCTCGGGTCTTGCCATGCTTCATCACCTGGCTCCCTGAGGCAATGATGACGTAGTGGATTCTTGGTGTGCTCTGAGCCCTAGGTTTGCGGGTTATGCACTGGGTTGGGTCACACCTGTTGCATGTAAAGTATGCCCTATCATGATCATATTCTGATTTGAATAGGCGGTCATTTTCCTGACCAGGACAAGCGAACTCTTGCATCACTGGATACTTGGCTTCCATCTCAGCTAGATGGTCTGCAATTCTATTACCAAGGACCATGTGCTCAGCCTGCATTTTGGCAGCTGTTGTCAAGACTGCTTGTGGAGGCTTGCTCAGAGCACCAGTCTGCTCAAACTCGCCATTTGCAATAGTTTTCCCACTATCATATTGTACTACTCCTCCAAGCTTCCCTGTTAGCTTGCTGACAACCAAATCTCCAAGTCGAATATCAGCTTTGCTGCTGGGGACGCCGCCTCCTATCCAAACCATCAAGCCAATTTGTATGGACTCGAAGGTGGCTATCATCTGGGTTACCACATTTGTTGCAGAGGTAATGCCGTATACTCCAGCAGGAAGACATGCAACAACTATATTATGCGGTCCAATATTTCCAAGGATATAGTTGTTGCGGTCATTCACAGGAGTTGGTAAGGGGTCATGGATTTCATCTAACATTGCTCTTGCGGCTGCCATTTCAACAGGCAATGCACAAATCCAGCCGATTGTGTAGTCCTGTGGTCCTTTGGTAACACCATGGCTGATGCCGCCGGGTGTGTTGTACTTGGATGATGCACGCGCAGTCTTTTTTTTGCATTGCTATACGTTTCAGAATTGTTGTTAAATGCGGGCCTTTTTGACGGACCAGATACAGCTCGCAAATGACGCAGAATACGCGCTGTCATATCTCGATCTAGGTCTTTCGCAATATCATCGAGGCAGGTTAGCTCATGCGTTGAAGGAGAGACTCGGACGCAGATGCTCTTGGTGGGAGATTCTGTTGACGAGGGAAACTTGAACCACCCCGGGCGCCCCTGGAGCTCACCCTCAATGCGGACTGTGATGAAAAAGGGGTCTGAATCATGCCGTATAATAAGCCCGACTTGTACTTGGTCTTGATGCAGAATGTTATGGTGTGTTGTATATGCTTCTTTTATGACCCATTCAACCTGCCGATGGAGACTGCTATCATCGCCCTCTACGGCCCAGGTAGACGCATGCAACGACCGTTGCCCACCACTTTCGTGAAGATACTCCGGTCGGTCTTTTGAGCCATGCACCATATAGAGACCATCGAGTCCAGAAGTAAACTGACTCCTTGTGACTTTTTTGGGACCGTAGTACTGCGTGAGAACAGGTCCCGGTTTCGAACGGCATACTGGCTTGATGCTGGGAGCGTCTGTCTTATCAAAGCTAATTCTGACAGTGGTGCTTGTCAGTTTGCAGTCGTCTGGCCGGCTGACCTGAAGTTGAAGGTAAAGCAGCCAGGCCGGGTCGCCGGGAGTAGTTTCACCCAGAAACCCCCATTTTGAGTCCGGCAGAAAGGAACAGTCAATCTTCATTCTCCCCAGCTGCCGATATCCAAGACTCTGTATGTGCGTCTCCAGGAGGTCCCTACACGTTTTTTCTGGGCTGAGTGATGACCGCTGAGATGCGTATCTTGCATAACGACTCCAAGGGGACATCTTTAAGCCATGGGTTTGGATGACCTAGATATTGCCTCGCATTCACTAAAGTTGGGAGTGACTGCTGCCTTGGTGGAATTTGAGTCCATGCGAGTTCCAGACGAGTTCCAGAGCCTTTAATATCTCCTCTCCACCTCCGGAATGAACATCCCCGCCATCAAAGCAAATGGGTTTAAATAATTGGCGAGCCTTTCGCGCGGGGCTACGTGGCACCCAGTCTTTAGGCTGCTACTGATTAGATGTCTCTTGTTCAGCTGATCTTACCCCCTTTACCAAGGGCTTCCATCCAAAATTTCCTTCTCTAACCTCTAGAAGGGAATTATCTCTTTAATGTGATATGCACCTGTGCAACTACAATGTCCCCGTATAATGCGTCGCATCCAGCAGAGTACATTAAGGCTCTGCTGAACGGTACAACAGTACCATTGGAATTGGGCTTCGAGGAGGATGTGGAAAAGGAACTTCACCACTTCATTAAACTATCGCGCATGGGTAATTACTCGGAGGCGCAAGCCTTCTTTAACTACACTCTTAGGAAATACAATAAATTTTTCCCAGCAATCGCAGAATACGCTGGTATGTTACTGGAGCAAGGTCGGTACGGCCGAGCAGCCGAGTTTCTGAGCAACCATCTGGCGGTAGTGAGCGAAGACTTGCAAATCAATGAGATACAGCTCCTGAGGCTAATGAAGTCTTTGGCGGAAGCGTACTCCAAGGGCGCACTTAGATCAGCCCTGGTGGAGGCTCAACAAGCTTGGGAATTGCTTGCACTGCAAAATGAAAGGGTGTCTGATGAACTCTATGATGAAGTTCAGACAAGTGAACCATGGCCAGCTCTCCCTTTGGAGAATGGCCATGGAATAGCTGACTTCAAGCAGGTGCATATCTTTGAGGTCTACGTCAACATTATAATACTGCGATATCAATCATCTCAGTGGGTGAACGAACACTGGATGCGTTGTCCCTTCTCACGCCCAACCATACAAACCAGAAACAGCTTCGTACACTGGTACTGCACCTTGCGAGATCATGGTTTGCTGTGGGAAGCATCCAGGATTCTTCGCGCCCTTCTTCCTATCATATCAACCCTTCCAGCCGACGATGCAAGGGAACTACTCTACAATAGCCTAAGTCGGCCATCTGAGCTCCCTGTCCCAGACATATGGGCTTTGCTGATGATAGCATTGCATCAAGCCCATTACCTGTTGAACTCTGTTCTGTTATCAAGGATTCTAGGAGCTGACAACTCTGCGGCTGACAAAATCTGTGAAGAGGTTAGAGATAGGCTTGAAGCTGCAGGCCAAACCTGGAATATGCTGCTACATGATGAGGATACCGTACCCTTGCATCTACCTCTAACTCTTGAGAGAATAAGCCTTGAAATTGTAGAAGCTGCCTTATCATCCCAGCCTGCAGACTCTGACTCCATATCTGCTCTGTCAAGCCTCTTGCTCGATGCGGACATTCGCCATGACCTCCGAAACCAGGTTCTTGCTCGCATATATATTCTTGTGGTCAACTATGAGGTTATTGAAGATTGGCGTGATCTTTACAGTATCTTTGAATTGCAGATGGTTGACTCAGGCAATATTGTGGATTATGCGCATACATGGGAACTGCTGGCGGCCTGGACAATAGGAAGGCGACTTCCATTTTAACTTCTATCACGAAACCCCCTTTTGGGACTTGATAGGAGTTCCCTCCTTTTGTCTCTTTACGCTCCACATATTAACCCAAGTCATGGAT
>NW_027396313.1:4726-7511 GCF_047715535.1 Aspergillus foveolatus | reverse complement strand
TGGGCTGTATCCTTGGTTTTTGATATGCTCGAGCCATCCCTGGAAGGTGGGAATAGCCTCATCTCTGGTTCGAAGGGTATAAACCCATCGATATCGGGTTGCATCGTCTGTAATCAGCAAGAAATATCGAATGTTCTTGATGCCGGGAGGGGCTTCTTCATCCTTACAGTCTAATGTTGCTCCACCCCCTGCAATATCAATATGGATCCGCGCCAGGATCTTTGTAGCGCGTGATGCTGACTCCTTGGAGCTTTTTCTTCTTTCCTTAGCCTGTCGACAGATATCGCAGAAAGCCAAGGTTTTTGGACCTTTGATTTTGATGACTTTCTGTTGTGCCATCTTCAATATGGCTCGAAAATGAATATGGGATAGGCGTTGATGCCATTCCTCCATAGTTGCTGTAGGTATTGTTCCATTTTCTTCTTTCTGGATATTTGCATGTGGTGTTGCTGTTATGGCACATGCAGTTGGTCTGACCTGATATAGGTCTGTGTTCTCTTCTAGGTAGGCATCAAGAGAAACTCCTGTAGGTGATTTGATAAGGAAGCATTTCTCATTGATATCTCCATGTAGGGTTATATCAAATTTCTGTTTGCAAAGTCGGCTGAATGACAGCAGGTTTGCCTTCATTGTAGGTGCATATCGAACATCATGGATTTCCATTCCATGAACTAATACAGTTCCGATCCCAATAATCTGATGTGTATGTCCGCCGGCATCATCTATCAATGCTTTGTATTCTTGGAGGTTGCTGAAAACATGATGCCTATTGGTGACATGGAGGGCTGCAGCCGTATCTAGGAGCCATTGCGGTTCCTTATCATGTTCAGGCTCTTTGACGGATATGGCAATTGAGTTGGCTTGCGGATGGTTCCGTAGAACAAGCTCCTGTCCTGTTGGTTGTTGGTTCTTATTATCATTGGAGGTTCCAGATGTTTGGTTTCCAGACACTTGGTTTCCAGACATTTGGTTTCCGAGCGCTTGGTTTCCATGGCGTTTAGGCGCCTTTTCGGGATGCAATGTCCAACAATCATCAGCCTTATGATATCCTTTGCCGCATGCTTGACATAGGGTTTTCGTACGTGTAGGCTTTTGTTCCTGATCATCGCGTTTTGCTCGGGAGGGATCTTTTTGCTCTGTGAGGCTCGTACGATATTTATTTTCAAGCTTGAACTCTTGCGGATCCTGCGGGATATATTTATTGTTGGAGGATGCTGATCGAGCCACTAATTGGTCTGCGAACGTTGCAATATCTAGGTTTTTGATTGGTCCTCGGCCGCAGGAAAAGAACTCGTCTAGTTTTGTACGAACGAAGCTCTGTTGCCATAGGCCTAGGGAGCATAGGAAGATATCATGAAAAATGTCTTCAAAGGATAGGTTCATACGTTTGAGCTTTGCTCCTATTCGTTGAAAATCCCGGATCATTGCCGGATAATTGCCTTGTGGGTTTATGTCAAGCAAGGCTTTGACAGTCATAAGACGCTCTTCGGCTGTTGATAGGCCATATGTTGATGTTATTCTGGCCCATAGTTCTGCCGCTAATGTAGAGTCTTCCCAGCTGATTGTTTCTTGTACGTGCGGTGCAATTGACTGGAGAATTCTTGTATGCATAATCTCATTTTTTGTATCCCAGCGGGCAATACCAATTTCATTGCTGTCATTAGGTGGGTTGGTTTGGTCAAGGATATCCTTAGCTTCAATCATATGGGCGTCCCTTAGGATAGAATCGCGCCATTTGGTATAGTTATCTCGGCCCTGCAAAACAGGCTGTTTTCGGGTTCCAAATCTTGATTTAGCCAGTTTCCGTATATCTTGTCGCTCGCGATATATGAGATCTCGCTGCTGTATTTCTGCATTTCGATCATAGGGAGCAATTTGATTGATTTCTTGGTGTAAGTATTGGGTAGGAGACTGTTGTTGCTCTGTACGTGTCTCGCGTCTTACCTCATCGCGTACTTGCTTGGTTATCTCCTCGCGTATTTGGCGAAGTAATCCTGGTGGGATATTTTCCATTGTGGCTGGTTCGTCCGGTTGGTCTTCATCCGTCGAATCGTTTGATGCCTGATTATCTGTAGATATTGGCGTCTCCGGCTCGTATGTACGATGCCTTGTCGTCATTTGGAACGGTACGTCGTTTGATTTGGTGCCTCGTGAGGCTTTTGGTGGCATCCTAGCGAAAGGTGCCTTGTGATCCTGATTCGGGGTGTTACCCAAAGCTATTGTTACCCCCCCTTGTATAGGTGCGGGGTGCCAAAAGAAATTGGTATAGCAAGTTGCTCAGAGCGTCGAGAATTGATTCTGCGTATCAATATCTAGCAATCAAATCATATTCCTTCAGCATAGAGGGCACATAACCTGTGGGAAGAGATGGATTGTTCTCTCATTGGGTGGCCGGAATGGCCTGCCTATCTAACGTAATCCACGGCCGAGCCGCGCTTACGGGCGAACCGCGCCTTTCTGCTGCTTCTGCATATCAACATTATTCAACGCGTCATTTCTCTACTTTATCTTTATAATATGCCTTTATCAAAGGAATCTAGCATACAAATGGCCATTACTGCATTGAAGTCTGGAAAAATAAAAAAAATTAAAAAGGCTGCTAGGATATATAGCGTGCCTGAATCTACCCTTCGTGATCGACTTGCAGGCATCAAACCACGGTCAGAATTACGCGCCAATGGCCATAAATTGTCTAAAATTGAAGAGGAAACACTTGTCAAGAAATTACTAGATGCTGATAAACGTGGCTTTTCAATCCGATCAGACTTTCTACGTCAAATGGCGG
>NW_027396313.1:0-3721 GCF_047715535.1 Aspergillus foveolatus | reverse complement strand
AACCTAAGTAGCTAGTAAGTTCGTCTCTCCTGCACTTACTGAACTGTTGTTGCTGTTTTGCTATGTCTCAATTATCCGATATCTATCCATCGTCTTCGTACGACGTTGTCCTTACAGACACATTTTCTACTTCCGGCCTACATTCTGATGGCCCATTGCTGACTACTGCTGAAGTACCATTCATCGAAGAGCCTGCATTTAATGCCAACACAGAACCTCGTCAACCCATTACGATCCCTTTTTCCCTGACACGCGTTGGCCCTGGCCGCAGGAAGGATTATATTCTTTATAACAGTATGAGCAAGGATGACTTCATCACGTGGTGGCTACAAACAACACATGGGAAGGATCTTGGAGGGCAAAAGTTCAAATGGGACCGAAGTGGACATCTTTCCGATGTTTGGAAACACTTTGATCAAGTTGCCTGCTCCCAGACCGGCCTGCCCAAAGTCATGTGCCAACGATGTGGAAAGACCCTGGACCACCCAGGACACAAAAAGTCCGGAACCAACTCAATGGGCAGACACTGGAGAGGAGAACAGTGTCGTAGAGCTGCTACTCAGACTCAGCAGCCTAAGATTCACCAGATTATGCAACAACCAGTAAGAAGACTAGCCATATCTCAAGGACTGTACTAATTACTTCTTGATAGGCGGCTGGACGTGGAGAAAGCGTACTTGTCTTTAGTAAAGAACTCTGGGATGAAGCACTTATCAGTATGGTTACAGCTTTACGACTTCCGTTCCAGATTGTGGAACATCCAGCCTTCCAGAACTTTGTCCGAGTTTCTCAGTCAGCATCCTCGTTACCAGACTTTCCGTCCGCAAAGACTATCCAGCGTCGTCTCCAAAGTTTGAGCAAAGATAGACAACAACACCTGCTTAGAACATTGCCGCCGGACGCGAAGATATCAGTTGCATTAGACTGTTGGACCTCCCTATTTCAGCAGGCATTCATGGCTGTGACCGGCTACTTCATTGATATTGATTGGAACTATCAAGAGATTCTTCTTGGATTCGAACCTCTCCATGGTACTCATTCAGGTATTAATCTCAGTGCAGTTCTGCTGGGTCTGCTTGAGCAGTACAAGATCACCGACCGAGTTCTTGCAGTCACAACTGATAATGCGTCAAATAACTAGACTTTACTAGCAAACTTACAAGAATCTATGCCTGATAATACTCCTGTCATTCGGGTTCCATGCATTGCACATGTTATTCAGCTTAGTCTTAAACAGCTTCTTGGGCATATGAAAGCCAGCCCGGAGAATGAGACAACTAAGATGCAATGGTCAGAGAAAATGTCACAATCAGCTTATATAAAGGCAAAGCAGCAAGACCATGAGATTGTTGGCACTCTAAACAAGGTCTGGTTTATATACCTATAATCAGTGCCCTGTTTACTTACTGTTATGTTTTCCTAGATTCGAAACCTGGCAATCTATATTAATGCAAGCCCTCAACGCCGAGAATCATTCCGCAGCCTCCAGACTACCACACCGAAATTGGTTCTGATCCAAGACGTCAAAACACGTTGGAATTCAACCTTCCTGATGCTTCGCCGTACTAAGCGACTACAGTCTATATGCAACTTATTCTGCTCTGAATATGGGCTTATCCACTTTGGTCTCGATCAAGAGGAGTGGCGCCAGGTAGATTATCTCCTCTGCCTTACTCAACCATTTTTTACCTTTACCAATGCTGTCTCAAAGACGAGAGATGTTACAGTGCATGTTATCTTTGAGATTTACAACCGTCTATTTGAACATCTTGAAAGGTCAATCCGGCAACTACAACAAAAGAGAACGACATGGAAGAAGCTTATGCTGGCTGCGCTTTATGCCGCGAAAGACAAGCTTTCGTTTTACTATGCAAAGACTGATGAGGTTCATGATGATCTCTTTGCACTTGGAACAATCCTTGCACCAGAAAACAAACTTAAGTTCTTTTCAGGAAAGGATTGGGATAGTGGTTGGCGGCAAAGATATCGCCAAAGCTTGGAAAAGTATTTTGAACCGTACAAGATACGTCTTGCTAACACCCAAACATCATTACAAGCTCAACCATCGCCCTTGGCTGAGCTTGGTGACATTAACGTTTTGCTAAGAGGAGCAAAGCGGCAACGATTGGATCATCATGATGAGCTTTCGCAGTATCTTGAGGCAGGTAAATAGTATCCAGTGCTCTAGACTCTTGGTTTACTTAACTAACCTTCAAGCAGATACAGTTGAAGTTTCTCCATGTATTTTCTGGAAGGAAAATCAGCACAGATACCCAGCCCTTGCTAGCCTCGCGCGTGATGTTCTCTCAATTCCTGCTACTGGTGCGGGCGTTGAACGGCTTTTTAACTCAGCTCGAGATATCTGTCACTACCGTCGTGGATCCCTGAATGCAACCACAATTCAGGACCTGATGATGTTTATGTGCACGCCAAGGTTCGAAATCAACAAAAGGCAGCTGGCAGATATTAAGCAGTTCCTTCCGGAGAGTGAAATTGAAGAACTTAATGAGGAACAAAGCGCACAGCTCCTTGATGATGTTGATCAAATTAGTGATACTGAAGAAAATGAAGTGGCAGTTACTAAGGAGCAGTGGGTTATCCAGGAACCGTCATCGCGTGCTCTAGGGAAAAGGTGAAGGAGTGTTGTGTCTGAACTAGAAGATGAGGTTGATCTACCTCCACTTCTTCAGCCTGCCCTGCGGCCCCTGCCTAACGAGGAAGAGAATCAACTACCAGACACTCAACTACGTCTGTCAGGAAGGAAATGTTCTAGAAAGGATGATGACCAATATGTATATTACTAGGTATAGAACATAGAGCAATTGGTTTAGTTCAATACTACTTGTTGGTATTATCGACTCTAGCTCGTGGCATACATAATCCTGAATTCCTGATACACAAAAATACAGAGCAAAACTAGCATAAATAATGCAGACCACGAGCCTTGGCGTGTTTGACTTGTTTAACAGCCCGCGGGCGCCCGTTCCAGCCCGGCGGGCAGGCAAGTGCCGCCCATAGTAGCCCGGCGGGCAGGGAGGGTGCGCCCAAAGCCCGCCCATGGGCGGGCTTGGGCTCAGCCCACGACGGGCCGCCCAGGGCCGTGGCGAGGCCTATTGAGGAGCATGGCATACATGAAGATGATATTTGGAATTTTGATGAGACTGGCTTCGCAATGGGAGTCTGTACAACATCAAAGGTCATTACTGCAGTGGAGCGCAGTGAGAGGCCTCGTACAGTTATCCAGGGGAATCGAGAATGGGTCACAATAATTGAATGTGTGAGCTCTAAGGGGATTTCGATACCACCACTGATTATCTTAAAGGCCAAGGAACATCAGGCTGCTTGGTACCAAGAACCAGGGCTTCCTAAAGACTGGATACTTACAACAAGTGAGAATGGCTGGACTACAGACAAAATAGGCCTTCAATGGCTAAAAGAGGTCTTTGAACCATGGTCTCGGCGGTCCATGACTGGTGCTAAGCGGCTGCTTATTCTTGATGGCCATTCCAGTCATCAAACTGCAGATTTTGATATATTCTGCAAGGAGAATGCAATTATCTGCCTTTGCATGCCTCCTCATACATCTCATCTTCTTCAGCCTCTTGATGTGGGTGTTTTCGGACCGCTTAAACGGGCATATGGAAAGTTGGTTGAAGGTATGATGGTGGCTGGAAATAACCATATTGACAAGCAAGATTTCCTACACCTATATCCTCCAGCA
>NW_027396312.1:0-7816 GCF_047715535.1 Aspergillus foveolatus | reverse complement strand
GTCCCATGAGTCCCGTGGGAGTCCCGCCGCCTATTTAGTCCCGTCGATGGGACTAATGCTTAGTCCCAACTCCCGTCCATGACGGGAAGTCCCAAGTCCCATGGTGGGAGTCCCGTGGGACTTGTCACACACTAGACACTATACGGCCTCCAACCAGCGGCGTATCTTTGGTGGAGAGAACTCAGCGGCAGGCAAGCCCTCAACAACATTGACTATCTTCGACTCATCACAGACGCCCTTTCACCGGCGCAGCTTCAGCATCCCTCGGATCTGCTGGCGGGAGCTGCGGCAGGGGGAGCTTCAATTCCTTTGCAATCTCCTTCGCAGCCCAGAAACCAGTTACGAAAGCGAGGGCCAGTCCGCCCGCGTATCCCAAGTTACTAAAGCCACCAGCGTCGACGCCTGCGATCAGAAGGCCAGGGATCCTATTATTGTCCGGAGTCAGGGCGTGACCCTGTTTGTCGATTTTGATTCCTCCGTACGTGAATGTGATCCTGGAATATTGTCAGTATAGTGTTGGACACCTTTCAAGAGTTGATGTCCTTACGATGGCTGTACTTCTATTGCATGGAATGGACCTTCGCCTTCTACTAGCGCGGTGGGAGGTGCTCCTCCTCTGCCAACGGGGGCGTCGAGCCCTAGCCCAGGTTCCTTCAGTCGGATTGCCCTGTCATACTCCTGAATTGTTCGCTTGGCGCCGACGCTGTCGACTCCCCATCCTGCGAGCATTTGGACCAGTTCACCAAGTGTCGACGCAGTCCCAACATTGCATCCATGCTCACGAGCTTTCTGGAGGCGATCGATATCTCCAGCATTGGGGAATAACGCACTTACGCAGTGCTGCAGACGTGTTTTCTCACTATCCAGTACACCGCGTCAGTATAAAAACATACATTCGCAAGATGGTGGAAGACGAACTTGAATATTAAAAAACCCCGACGCTTCTCTTGTTTCGCGAGGTACTGGTTGATGATCTCATCGCCAGTGGTCTCGTCCGCGAAACGGCGCCCGGACTCATTTACTAGGAGACAGTATTTGCTCTCTACCAACCGTCAGATATCTTTCAGAATATGGACAGGATTTGGCCTTTGTAGTACTCACGATACTGCGCCAACGGCAGATAGTCCTTCGGATCCACCTGGTCCGCCCGCAAAGGTGCAGCCGTGAGGTGTCCATAGTAAGTATTCATGCCTCGACTTGTCGCCGCGCCAGCTCCAACAGCGAGATTCAGCCCATCGCCCACAGAGCCTTTATTTGAACGGACAAACACATTGTCCGCACCTTGGCCTAGGTATTTCGCAGTCAGACTAGACGAGCCCTGGAAACCGCCGGTGGCTAAGACGACTTTCCGGGCTGTGACTTGGCAGTATGTCGCGGGCTGATCATTGGACGTTTCACGACGAACGATGGCACCCGTGATGCCAGAGCCCAGGACGCCAGGATTCTCCTGGAGGAGCTTAACAACTGCCGTGTTTGTCCAGATCTCTGAGCCGTTCTTGCACGAGTTGATTCGGCTCCGATGAAGGCTGTGGAGGTTGGGGATCTTGATTGGGAACCCGATTCCTGTGAAGCATGTTTTAGTATAGGGCTTTGTTAGGTGCTGCGGCGGAATGGGATTGTACCAATTGTCATGATTCCGTCAAAGCGAGGCGCTGTAGGGACCTGGTTCTCGCGCATCCACTGCACTGCTGGTAGGTAGTCGTCTAACCAGGCGCGCTGCAGTTCTGGATCGCCATCAGGCACCCAAGACCTTAATTTTTCGTACGTCTGAGGGGCCCAGCTGGGAATCGTCAGTGGGAAGCTCCGAGGACGGCAATGGGTAGTGACGCATACAACATGCCCGCAGAGTAGTTGGACGATCCTCCCACGGTTCCCTGCTTCTCAACCACCAGCACTCGCGCTCCGGCTTGTGCTGCGAAGGAGGCGCAGGCCATCCCCGACATTCCTCCGCCGCAAACTAGCACGTCAACGCTGATGGATCGCATCATGAGTAGCACTTCGGTTTGCTCCTAGTCCAGACTTTTCACGATAGTATTCTTCAATGTCTGGGGTTGGAAGTTGGCCATAATAAATCTACAGCCCTGGTAGTACGATTACATGCGGACACCCCGCCCGGTGCATAAATTAGATCGCCGGGTGGATCAGGCACGATGCTGGACTGAAGAGTCGTGCCTGATGGCTCCATGCGCTAGCTCTAGTAACTGCTCTGACAGAGCAAGGCGTGGGAGCTGCAGTACAGTCCTTGCATGCTCCTTTGCCCTAGGAATTCTCAGCGTCTAATCCGCAGGCGATTTTTTTTTAAATATGCCTCAGGCAGTAAACTCGTGACTCCCCGCATTTTCCAGATCTCCAGACACAAGTCTGTGTCCTCCAAAAGCCACCTCAACAAAATGTCGTCCCTAGCATATAGAGCTGCGAACTCACATGAAAAGGCTCGCTCAGCAGCTGCACCTGCCTGCGAGGCCTGTCGGAAGCTCAAGGTCTGCCATTTCCCCGTCCCGTCAAGAATTCCGCTAATAGCGACGCAGATGAAATGTACGCGAACTGCATCGGAAGGAGACGAGAATTCTCTATCCGAGCCCTGCAGCCGGTGTAAACGCACAAATCGCCCCTGCAAAGCCCCCGAATCGCGGCCGCTGGGCAGGCGGCGAGGGGCTCTGGGTAGGTATCGCGGGCTTGAAAAGGCGTACCGGAAACTGCAGGCGGAGGCGAAAAAGGCCAACATTTCTCATGGGTTTGAAGAGCTATATGATTCTATTCCTCTGACGCCGGACGAGGGACTGGGCTTCGACTCTTTTCTGACCGACGAGTCGTCCGGTCATCCGAGGTTTCCTGCGACCAGTGCCGACCGGGCGGCCCCTGGGACTGCCTTTCTGGGACCTGAAGTGAGAACGCCCGGGACGGCGATTCCAGCGGACCCCCGGGATGACGTGGAAGTTGAAGTGGAACAGGCACAGGAACCGATGAGCAACCCGCTGGAGCTTCTGGCCCGCGCGTCCGATGCCGCCCAAGCATCGGAAACGAGTCCCTCGTTAGTAAATGCCTCGACCAGTCAAGAATGCAAGAAACAACCCCGTTGCGAAAAGGGAGAAACCGAGGGGTATCGCTTACTTCACAGGCCCGGGTACGTTTCGCTGGGTTTGCAGTTAGACCGAGCGAGCCTCGTACAGGGCTTGGACACCTTGCTGGACAGCGTTGATGCTGGACACCAAGCCCTCGACTACTTCAACCGGACGGGTGTACGCCAACGGGACGTCGGGCCAGATTTGGATCCTGTTGAATTGGGGCTGGTTACTATGGAAGACGCACACTACTTATTCCCCATGTAGGTATTTGCCATTTGCTCCCTAATCTGACGCTAATCCGTTCAGGTATTTTACGCGACTACACCCAATCAACGGGATCCTCGACCCAATGCTTCATAGCCCGGAATTTGTCCGTGGTCGTTCTTCGCTCTTGTTTACCTGGATCCTTGCGCTGACGGCTCAATTTGACAACGCTTCAGCATCAATTGCGGAGCGTCTGCGAAGGCATGGGGATAAGTTGTCAAGATACGTGCATACTTGCGGTTACAAGTCAGTCGAGATTGTCCAAGGATATTACATATCCCTCCTCTCTGCTACCCCGGCAAAAACGCTGGCTGAGGAGCGGTCCTGGCTATATACAATGTATGCTATAGGCGTCGCGACAGACCTGGGAATGGACCAAGAGGCTGGACCAGCTGCTTATTCCAGATCGTCCGGGTCGCGGCATGATCAGTCCTTTCCATCTCCATATTCGCGCGCCAATGAGGCTACGCGACACTCCCTGGAAGGACCCTGGACGGAACGCAGGGTCTACGAAGAGCGAATCCTTCGGAACCGCGAACGGACCTGGCTGAGAATTCTCTTATGGGAGAGAGCAAACAGCGCAGCACGGGGCCGGTACCAGAGCTTCCCTGAGACCAGCTTGACTCGGTCCATCGATGCCTGGTGGCTGCATCCGCTGGCGGACATGACGGATAAATACACGAGTGCATTTATTATCCTACGCAAGGTTCTTGCGGCGCTCCAGGCGGAACTAAAACATCAAGCACAAGTCACACAATCCGATCCTCACTGGGTCCGGAATCTGGTGGATGATTCGTTATACGAATGGTGCAATACGTGGCTCCCCAAGCCGCAGGACCTCACCTCCGCTTCACCCCCTGAACAAGTCTCTATGACCTTTCTCAACTATGTGTACAAGCACGGACGTCTTTGGACCCTTTCGTTGGCATTAAGCGACTCGGGTTCGCGCGCGCATAACATCCATGCCACCCGACAAGCCTGCTTCGAAAGTGCGGTGAACTGCTGCGAGACGGCTGTGCGAGATTTGGGCACCATAGGAGAGCCGCTGTACTGTATGCTGGCTCCTACATGGGCTATGATATCCTACGCTGCTGTTCTAACCCTGAAAATATTCCCTGCCCTATATGGTACCCGGACAGGCAGTGAAGTCGAACTCCTAGCTTTGTTAAGTCAGGTAGCCCTGCAGCTCCAGCACGCTGGCACAACGCCTTCCCATCGCTTCGGTGTTGCGGCCCTTCTGGGACAACATCTTATGATGATCCTCCGTGCTAGAGCCGTTGACCTCAGAGAGCCGCCACCCTCACAGACCCAGAACCATGCTGCTTGCCACGGACCGATTGAAAGGCAACCTGCGCCGTCGCAGATGAGCGAGGGCAATCAGCTTGTCTTGAACTGGGACCCGTTTCTGACGCCGGCGACATCCGATCAGAATGGTGTGGCGGGTGATGGGTTTGCGGACTACTTCCGCGAGATATTTGGGCCTGAGTTCGGGGATTTACTTTAGAGAAACTAGCCCTTCTTCGGGATAGGACGGAATGCAGTTCATTCCTTAGTAATCGTGTGTATTGTTTATCCGGAAGCCCCAGGAAGTACCCCGTATAACCCTGGTGGATCCAATAAAGAGAGACCGGTGCCTTAAAATATAGACCGGGCCCGGGGGCAACGCGGGGTCTGGCTAAACGCCTACCCCTGGGAATTTCTCATATTAGGCCGCCGACACGTCACTGGATTCTGTATGCCTACGGTATATCGCCAGCATGTCAAAACAGTTATTATCTACATTTCCCAACGAGTTTGGGATTGCCACTCTCTCCCTCGGCAACTGGAGGGAGCACCGCCTACAACCCCGTCTCGAAGCCGCTGCAAAGGCGGGCTATAAATGGATCGATCTTTTTGACGAGTGCTGGGCAGCATATCTAGAAGAACATGGCCTTCCTGGAGACCAACTGTGGGAAGCCACGCCAATGAATCTCCAACTCGCCCAGAGACTCGGCGACCTGGTCAAGTCACTCGGTATGCGCATCGCGTGTACACAACCACTGCGCAAAATTGAGGGCGTCAAGGATCCTGCAGAACGCCGTGAAATACTGGACCTCGTGGCGAAGCGGTTCCCATTTATGCGCGCGTTCGATACGGATCTCGTCTTTATGTGCGCCAGCATCCGTACCGACAGCGGTGTTACCTCGGATTTGCAGACAGTCGCAAGGGACCTGGCTGAGCTTGGCGATATGGCAGCGGCGTATGCAAGGGCTGACGGGGGTCGAATGCTGAAAATCGGCTACGAGGGCCTGTCTTGGGCAACGCGTAATACCTGGTCGTCCTCATGGGAGGCAGTGCGATTCGCGAACCGGCCCAATGTCGGGCTTATAGTGGACGCGTTTAACGTGCTTGCGGTGGAATTCGCGGATCCTCTTAATCCAGCCGGACATGGGCGGCTTTTTCCGACTCTCGAAGAATCTATCGACGTTCTCAAGGGATCCCTTGCCTCCCTGGCTGCGACTGTTCCCGGAGATCGCATCTTCTTCTTCCAGTGCGGCGATGCGGAGCTCGTGGACCCTATGGCCATTCGTCCGACGGAGCGGGATACCCCGGCTCTCTTGCCATGGTCTCGAGGGCATCGTTTATTCCCACTTGAGCAGGCTCGTGGCGGATATATGCCGGTGGAGTTGGTTGCTGCTGCGGTTCTTGCAACAGGGTATAACGGGCCGATTTCGCTGGAGGTGTTTAATCACTCTTTGAATCAGCCTGGGGAGCACGTCCCGGAAGAACATGCAGCTCGTGGTATGGCGAGTTTACTGAAACTGGCCGCGGCTGCAACGGCGTTGCCTGCTTTTTGGACGGGTGAACAAGAGGCTAGGGAGGCAGTTGATACGGTTGTGCGGCGATTGCGACCACAGAAATCACAATTATGATGTATTGTAAAGTCGATATTTGAAATATAAATCTGGGCTCATCCTACAAATTCGATAACCACCTCTGCTGCTTTGCAATCATATCCAACAGAGTCTCCTCACTACCACCACTAACCACAAGCACCCTTACATCACGACTAGTCTGCTGCTCGACACGCCATCCCTGTCCATCCCTTGAATATCCCAGCTCCCCCGGCAACAAAGCCTGCTGTGTCTCCCTCGACACCTTCTCCAGAGGATGCGCAGCTTGCACCATCAGCATAGCCGCCAACGGGGAGAATTCCAGCCGAGGCATCCGCAGAGACCGGAAGACTAGCTGTTTCATGCACGCCTTGTCAGATACTATTGCTGTATTTACTGAAGAATGTCCCAGTATCGTCCCCTGTGGCTTTTTCTTTAGCACTGTGTTGCTGGAACGTATCCATCACCGCATCCTTGCCATGCTACATATGAACAACGTGAAGTCAGCATCAAGTCCTTCCAGGTTGCCTACAAGTTACTCGAGTAATTGCCGCGAGCTCTTGACACAGCTAATCGAGCACTCCTGGCACTTCACTCCGTGGTCTGCATTGCCTCGGTGTCAAAGTCTGTTCCTATTGTTGACGCGCCAAACCTAGCACCCGAGCCAGGACTGGACCGCACATGGACTTGAGCTTCGCCGGTCCCACCCGCCTTGGAGACTTCAGGAGCGGCCCCAAATTCGCAGGTGCCTGCTATCCTTACTACTAATGGTCAGGTTAGAGATCCGCAGCGGTCTCTTCTTCGTTTATGCTACTGTGAAGAATGTGTTGTATAGTGACAGGGTTCAGAGGCACGCGGACAATTGTTCCAGGTCTAGTCTTGGTCCTCGGTGATAACACTGGCGACTGTATGGCATGGAAGACCTAGATGAGGAAGGGATTGACCCAGGGACCAAAGGAATACCCAAGCAGCACCTCATCTTATCACCCAAGTCCTATTACAAGACCAAATTACAAGTCAGATCTGCAACATGAAAGCCGCAATTACTCTTTTTGCGGCGTTCCTTGCCGCAGTTACCCCGACCCAGTACTACTGCTGGACCGAGGTAATCTGCGAGACCACCGACGGAGCCCCTACTTGCATCATATGAACCAGCCTGGCGCTGGCTGGCATGGATGGCTCTCTAAATTTCACAATCGGATGGCAATCCACAGTGCAGAGTATGGCCGAGTGCAACGGATCTAAGTAGCTATTCTACCATACCTTATATACATTATGCATTCTCAACAAACTCATCCCTCGCTTTCGCATCGTACAAGTTTGAACCCTGGATATCACGACGGAGCTCGACTTCTTCCTCCCGTAACTGCCCCATGATCTGGTCATGCGCGTGCCAGGTGGGTTTTGTCTCGAACAACCTGTCCATCAGCTCCAGCGGCACACCCTTTTTTCCGGGATGAGGAAATACTAGAGTTGCTTAACCTAACCGACTTAACCTAACCATAACCTAAAGGTTAAGGTTAATGAAGCTCTATACCGCGGTTAACCATTTGGGTAGGTTAGGTTAGGTTAAGCTGTCTAGGTTAATAACCGCGGTTAACCTGTACTAAATAC
>NW_027396311.1:0-7838 GCF_047715535.1 Aspergillus foveolatus | reverse complement strand
ATGTTTCTGTCTTTTATTTGTTTCTCTAAGCTTGTGATACTCGTTTATACAGGACAGCTAGTTGAAAACAATACTACCTACGCCCGTGACACTGACCCATAGACCGGTTCCACCTTTCTGTGCGTGTTTCCCCATTCAAACCTCTGCCTGAAAGCTAATTCCGGGCCAGCTCCTGTCCGCGAAGCCGGCGCTGAGCGTTACGTCAACACGCGTTACAAGCCGAATAAAATCTTCCAATCTCCCCCATCAGACGAGGTTGATGCAGCCTGGCATAATTGGTTACGAGGTAGGCAGTTGGGTCTCCAAAGGGAACTCTGCTGGTAGGCTGGTATAAATGCTGAAGTATTCCAGAGCACGACCATCTGATCCTGCATCTCCGGTTACAAAATAAGGAAGCTGGGGCTTCCGGAAGCCATCGAGCTCTACAATGACCCTGGGCATCATGTCTATGGCCTCGGTGTATATCACCAAATGCATTGCCTAAGCCGCATCCGCAAGTCATTCTATCCTGACCGGTACTACCCGAACGCGAGCCGGCATGAAATTCTGCACCACACGCGTATGCTTCCTCTCCATGCAAAACGGCCCCAGATGTTCTTTCTGGCAGCGGCCTAGATCATTGCTTTGACCTTCTCCGCCAGGCTATTCTCTGCCATGGATCTCCATGGTCTACTGGTGGAACCAGAATTACACTTACGTTGATGAGATGGGAGCTCGACACTACACGGAGGAGTACCTGCAGAGGACGCCTGAAGCACGGGCGACGGGATCCTTCGTCACCTGGGACACGGAAGTGCAATGCCGTGACCTGGATGCTATCAATGCGTGGGTGAAGGAGAACCAAGTCGATGACAATCACTATGGTGGCCAGCTGGTCGATTGAGCGTGTTATCGGTGTTGTCGACCAGAAGCGAAATATTGCCGTAGAAAACCACATTTAGATATAACCAGATAGTGAGTCAACCACAGTGTCTGGCTACAGCACCTCAGACGAGCTGAACCTCTAGTCCTCGTAGTGTGGTAGCGCTCTCTAGTGGATATGCCATCTCATGGACACACATTCGCACATTCCAGATCCTCCACAAACCCTTGCCACTGCTCCTCTGCTGCCCAAATAGCACATCATCCTGGGCATCTGCAACCGTAATATTCGATGAGCTAGCTAAAGCCTTCTCGCAGTTGGGGGAGCTTTTATCTACCCGCTCCCATATGCCATTGTTCCTGACATTGAGAACATCATTCATTTTATGGTAGTAAATATAGGTACCCTATAGAGCCATTCAAATCATCAAGGCGATGTATAGATCGGGAGGATAAGGTTTATTTGCCAGTATTCACCTGGCAGCCGTTATAACAACCCCAGCTTGATTGACGTGAATGGAATCTAAATTAGAAGCATTCTGCTCCAGAACGGCCAAGGCGCAACCTATTGCAATCATGCAAGGCCGTTCGAGATATGATGTGTTATCGGTTGTTCTTCTGCTAGAGCTATGGCTAATGGTACCATTTGTATGGGGTATCAGACATAATTACCTGCATCAACAGTCAAACAATATAAACGAATGAAGGTCTGGGTCATTCAATTTAGCTCTATTTGGTGGTTTAAATACCTAAGGAGAAATAATCAATTTACCCTAATACTACAGCCTGAAGAGATATAAATTTCGAACCGTCGAAATAGAAGAAACCTTTGCATGAGCATCGGCGAGCCGGGGCTTAATTTTCGATATTCAAAATAGGAAAAGGCCATATATGACTAGCGGTCACATAGAGTCGACAGTATTTATTGCATTCCCAAAGATACCAGTCCTTCTTCCGCGTCGCCCATCCGACATCCTGCTCTATGACAACGCTGTAGACATCGTTTGGCGATAGGTAGACACATTATATGTGAGCCTTGGCAAAGCAGTAGCTCAGCAGAACAGTCCTGGCACCTAGAATATGTCAAGGCTCCAGCCCAATTAGTTAAAGGAAGCTTTTCCCATTTCCGAGGTCTAGTTATGTGGTCCACTCACTATAATGTTTTGCAGCATCCTCCTCGCCGTTACCTCTAACCTTGTACCAACTCTCTGCCAACAAACTACTGGCTGCTCGCGTCCCATCAACCTCTGCCCTATTCTCCATCAACGAACAGTAATGGGGGACTCATGGGGTGTCCCGCGCCACATAAACCCTCCTCAATCGATAAACGATCGGACCGAGTTCGGCACCCGGTGATACTTTGTCGACCCCTCCACCGGCATGGCTTTCATCAAAGAGGATGCCAACCTTCTCGACATGCTCTTTTTCTCGCTCACCCGCTTGCATGTATTGCAGCTCTCCCCCGGTGCCGAAAAGGATGACAGATTCTGTAACCCTTTGCGACGGATTGGTGCGACATGGTGCCGAGTAAGAAGGACTAGATCGGCGTGCACATGTACTGGAGCGAAATGACCGACGAAGAAAAAAAGGGCGATGATTTTGGTCGGTCGGCGGATGGAGTGGGTGTGCGGGTGTTGAAATATCCGAGTGTCGAAGGATTGCTATGGGCTTTGGGAGAATGAGTTTGGCGATGAATATGGAGGAGAGGATACAGATGAGGGAGTACGGCCCTATGTTCGTGGAAGATGTCACGCAGGAGGAGGAACTTCCTGGGGCTTTCTAGTCTTGGGATGGAACTTAATGTACTATACGCAGTGCCCTGGTTATCCAGGATAGCCTTTGATCACATTTTTTCCCCTATTGCCCGGCACCGCTGCTTCCCTCTACCCTTCGCATCATCTGTCCCACGGTATCTGTGGCGTAAGCAGGCAGTGATCTCAGAGACGCCTGGCTCACTGTCTCTGTCTGTACTGCCGTACTCTTACCCTCAATCGCTCGTTTGATGTGTCGTTCGCTCGTCCCCGCGCACGCCTACTTCAATGCTTTCCTCGCCCCTCCTCTGCTTCGGCGCCGTCACGATCCTAGTAATCACATACCTTGGTGACTCCGAAATCCACTGACGGCTCCTTAAGCATCCATAAAGGACCAGTGTCTCAGCAGGCCAATTGTAGTAGGAAGCCAATAGGCATATATCCAGTCCAGGATAACAAATATATCTCTTTCAGACTTGAAGAACGTGGTTATAGTCATCCCGAAAGGCCCAGTAACTGGCGCGCCAGTCAGGTTAAGGAACATATCACTAATTAGCGCTGCCTAGACTAGAGACAGGCGACACTTACTCGCTCATTGAACTGGTTCTCTTTGTAGGTCGATGGAAATGCATCTGTGTGGGCTAACCTGGAATATCGAAATTGTTTCAGGAAGAAGTATCAGCTGTAAATCTATAGGAAGACCACAACTCCCGCTTAGCTTGCACGGCAAGGGACCGGCCCCCGAAAGTAAACAAAGCAACGTGTGAAATACCACTACCCAATAAAGGCTTCCGAGTTTTTACTGTATCTGACCTCTGCCTCATTTCGCGGTCCCTCTGTATAAGATCGAGCTACGCCTTGGATATAACGCCCTGCTCCAAGCCTGAGGGAAAGAAAAGACCGGTAATGTACCGTCTGCTAGAGGTAGTTAGTGACTTGGCTCTGCAGTAACCTGATAAAATCGTAGCCAAGGACGAGCTGCTGGGCCTACATACCGGAGACACATGGGGTTAAGAGTGGATGCAAGAGGGGTAGTACATAGCCGATGCGAGAGACCAACCTAGCTCAAGTATGCGCTTGGCAACTGACCGTATAGATGCACGCCAATGATGATTATAGAAGCTTAGATAGAGCCTTTGAACCTCTCATCCCCCAGTCTAGGGATCTTTTGGCGAGTCGCCAAACAACGACGTATGGGTACGTCCTCTCATGTTGATGTGCGCAAATATAAACCTTCTCACTTACACAAGCTGAGTACACGATGACAAGCGATTCTTCATTTGAAAAGCGCTCGTACGATCTACAGCGATCTCACTCCCGCCGTCGCAACTCTTTGGGAATCGCGACTTATCGCAATCCTACGCCGTCCAGACTACAGCAGTCACTCGAACAGCTTACAAGCATATCCCTTCAACATATATTATCTGTGAAAGGGCCAAGCTGTTCCACCGCAGATTCATCCAGAGCATGGACTAGGATATGTCCGTTTTGTATGGAGGTTTGCGAGCGTGCGGATGAGGCTGTTGGACCTAATAGTAGGAGTGTAAGGGAGGAAATATATCACGGTTGCTACTCCAAGTCGCTGCGTCGCATTTTAATAGCGTGAATCCTGGTTCCCCTCCACCCTTGTAATCTATACTGCTAGTGTACTTGGATACTAGTACGATAGAGTACAGTTTGTAATGAGGGTCCGGCCAAACTGTGGCTCAGACCGCTGTGAACGGATTGTGCCATCTATTGTTAACCCGACCAGGAAAGGGTTGTCAACTGACGTTTACGGTAGGAAGGAATAAGAATATATTGGAAGAGGTAAATGAGGTTTCAGTAAAGCTGTTAAAGCTAATATGATTGTCGGAGGCCAGCCTCGACATCCGTTTGTGGCTTTCGTATCGGTTTGGTGACGAGCAAATCCTCAAGACGATCAGACGCTCTCCGACTTCCGTGAGAGATACAGGCTTGACATGATCTCCGTTGTGATCCGATCAATAATAATAGTCAAGGTGAACTGACAGTGACTCGGCTTGTGAAATTGTTTGTTAATGGAAACATGAACGAATCAGTTTGCGATATGGCATGCACTGCCCCAAACGGTGGGCCGAGCTGCAGTGTCTTAAATCCTGCGAGTCCTGATTATGTACCTGAAAGGGGACCCGTTGACTCATTGCTGTCTGGACTTTTAACACGTATTTGTACTACATGACTAGTAGCCTCTCCCCCAACCCCGGCGCAACAAGCCCGTCCTCGGCTGCAGCCCAACCGTGCTCCTATCCTCCTCGTCCTCAACGTACGGTGCCTCCTCGTAAAGCTTCACAAGATCAGACGTTTTATAGGGTGAAATTTGCCGCACACTCGGATCCGCCATGGATGCGTGGCATCAGGACGCGCCCAATTGACGACGAAACTCTGGCTAGCTCTTCCGGCTGGAAGTCAACATGATCCAGAGTGAGGTCCTGGTCAAGCGACATAGCCTGAAACTCTAACCACGCTCGATACGGTCCTGGTCTAGCATGGCATATGGTTTCTTTCCCGCCCAATCCTCGTCGTATTCGAGGAACTGCTTGAGATCGATTCCGCACTCGCTAGCCTTGTGCTTGAGATACGCCTCGTAGCATTTAATACGGCTCCTTTTTGCATCCATGACTAATTCGGCATTGTCTGGGGGCAACATCGAGGGCAGCAAGTAAGTCTTTGTAGTCTGCGTAGATACAGACTCGCGTAATTGTAGATGTCGTCGACGGATGCCAGCGCACGAGTTCTTGATACGTAACTTATGCGCAACCTGTGGGTACCAGATAAGGTCGGGCAGATCAGACTCGGGTGTTCAGTCAGTCAATCTAGACAGGTCGTTGTTCATCACACAGCGCGAGTGGATGGCCCGCCGGATAAATTCGTTCGTAGCCGCGCGCGGTCGCATGAGCCACCACTTTGCGAAAAGGGGATGATGGTGAATCCCACGAATGATGCATGGCATCTCTTCCTCAACTTTTCTCGGCTGCTGGAGTCGCCCGTAGCTATCTATATTCCCTGACCATGTCGCCATAAGTATGAGCAGGTCCTTGTCCACAGTCGGCAATTCCGCGGGTAGTGGGGTGTAGAGGAGTGCTATGGCTTTTGGGTCAACTGGCCTGGCGAGCGGCTTTATACCATCATTGTCAATGCAGCGATTCTCCGTGATGTCGAGGGCCACTTCAGCAAGGAAGGGGGAAGTCGATGTTCACTGAGGGGCTGTTTCTTATCTAATATTGAACGAACACATTCACCTCCCATTCAGATACGCACCGGCTAGTGGTTGCGCGCGTAAGCAGTAGTTGTGGTCGTCCATTTTGGCGAAGCCGACGGGTGCTTTCAAGATTACCTCGTAGATGGCATGCCCTGATTTGCGGTTATCACGCACCCCCTCAGCAATAGCCACTTCTGGAAGGAGACGGAGTTCATGATACAGGGTAGTATAACCCCCCACCACACATGCCCGACCAACCTGGTAACGAGGATCCCAGAAGCAGTACGGGAATTGCTCCGGGGAAGTCCTCGCCGGGACTTTGTCGCTCATGATGGCACGTGCATTGAGAGAGCGGGTGACCATCGGCAGCTTAGGGTTCCCATTGAGCTCTAGGCCAAAGCCATCATGGTAGCGAATACCCCTGACGAGACAGCAGATTGAGACCCGGCTGCTCAATGAGGATGTAATGGATTTGCCCTGAATGGTTGCGGCCAGCTCGTCGATGAGTCACATTGCTTGCACTCCAATGGGAAGGGCACAATAAAAGTAGGAGGGGGAGGAGGCGGTGCTAAGAGACAGGTAGGCGCTAAATAATGCGAGATTTACGATAGCCCTTTGATCCTACACGTGAATGGTTGACGGCGAGTCATTCTTGAGAGGGGTTTGAATCTTGCGTTCAGAGCCAACTCGTATAACTTAGGTTAAGACCCTGATCAGTTTAGCCGCTGTGGGGCGTATGTGGTGTGACAGTGACTGGATTGGAGAAAGCAAGAGTTCGAACAGTACAATTTGGATGCCCGGGGAGTTCCGGTATCTATCTGTACTAGTATCTGTATCCACCCATCCCAGGGTCCCCGGGCCACATTAAATAATTCGGTCCACTTGGTCAATCTCGCTATCTGGCGCGGCCCATGCACATGCTTTGCACTTGTTAGCTAAACCCTAGCGCCCGTAAATTTTATTGCGGCCACTCACTAGCAGTCCGCTCCACGGCCGAATACTCTCTTAGCAACTTGCTACTTTTGTTGTCGCACTCACAACCTAGGACTTGCGTTAGCCGCCGCCACAGTGACAGTCGAGGGCTGGTTCGGGGCCAGGCTACACACCGTGCTCAGGATATGTTTGCATCTTCTGCTCCCGGAGAACGGCTGGGGATTCCCACTGCCATCTTCCTGTATCAGTCTCCACGTAATACACGCGCTGGTACTGTTGATTCCATTTCCGATCCCAGCCGTGAGGAAGCGGTGGTGGGGGCTTCTGGAAGAGTGAAAAGAGGATGGAGAACATGCCTAACTCCATGTACGTGTTGTGGGCGATGGATTAAGAAGAAAGGACAGTACTCAGAGCATGATAAACTGGAATGAAAGCACTTGGTGTGCTCAGCCTCGGTAGTTCTTATCTAGACACCGAGTCATCCACATATATTTTACTTAGCGCGCTATATTCTTGTGGTAAAGTTGCTGCGGCAGGTCACCTCCTCACTCCTTTTGCCATAGTAATATAGAAAGACATTAATCGAGTGGCGAGGTGTTTGTCTTGGACAGTCCCGCCTTTGTAATGTAACCTCTTGTGCGTTAGTGTAAGGTGTCGGTAGTGACAATAATAGTCTCCGGATCCCGTGTCACATAAATTTTGGGCCACCAATACTTGCTTGAGGATGTGGGCTGACTTGGCGTTGGGCTAGGCTCAGGACGGGGATTCTTGGCGCGCGAAGCGAGATTGGCATCTGATTCCTGCCAAACTTCCCTTCCCCTGCCCGTTTGAGCCTCAGAGCGGTCAGGCAAATACGATTTTCCGGAAGTCTCTCAACGTTCTTCCTTTTTGTGTGTTGTGGATACGCTCAAAGGGAAAAGGGCAGGAAACTGTATTAACTACACGAACGTAGCCTACTAAGGATCGGACGCCATATGGCGATTGGCCATCTATCTCGTTGACGATAGATTTCTGTTGTGAATGCTCAGAGGGGAAAGGGCAGAAGGAAACTGTATCAACTACACGGACGTAGC
>NW_027396310.1:0-7963 GCF_047715535.1 Aspergillus foveolatus | reverse complement strand
TGTGTGTGTGTGTGTGTGTGTGTGTGTAATATATGTGTGTAATATTTAACGGCCGTGCCTCGTGACTGGCACGATTTCCACTATCCCTAACCAGCGCAAAGGCCGCCAGGGGGTGAGTCCTGGGTGTCACTAACTATTGCTAGTTCTATAAACATGTAGAGACTTTGGCGCGTTTACATAGCTGCCGTGGTCAAAAAGGTAACTATACTGAAATTCTTCCCGAGCAAAAAAACCTAATATCCCGAGTCCCTAACCCCGCGGTGTTGCAGTTCCTTGAGGTAACCACTCCCCCAAGTATATATAGGATTCTGATGGTATGGAGGGAAAAACAACCCAAAACCCCAATAGGAAAAAGGGAAAAGAAACCTCCACAAGTATAGATGGTCGGAAGAGCAGCAGTGGTTCCACTCCTAGAGGGCTCCGAGGAGCAGTATTGTCAGGGTCCCAGGTAGAGATCCATGTTGTCGTAGCTCATGAAGAGCTGATGTCATAGGCCATAGGCCGGTGGAGAGGGACGCGAAAGCCGTACGGTCAGCCGATAGAGGAAGCAAAAGGCGTCAGTATCTGTTCGTGGAGGGCTGGCTCTCGTGTTTGGCGCAGAGCGTTCGATCGTCTTCCGGTTGGCCGCGGTATTCGTATCCATCCCCAAGGGACGCTAGGTTCACAAGGAACCTATGATTGCCTCTCTGCTCTTGGCCATCACCCATTGAGTGATGTTACCAGGCTGCACCACGAGGAGGTAGCAGAGTCGGTCTTCGCAGCCCAATATAATGAGGGGTCAGATCAGGGGTTGGAGATTAGGCCGCTTATATCACGTGGCGTAAGCCGGCCAGCGGTTCATCCTGTACATCTGGCGTACACGATGAACATCACATGACATTTCCATATCAGTTTTCAACTGGCTATCCTGTATTCACGAGTATCGCAATGGCCCCTGGTTCACGTGACCAATATCGGGTGTTGAACTTCCCACCCAGCCAAAAAGGGCTAACCCTCCTTGGAGAGCTAAGTTCTGACTAATATACTGGTTGTCACACCCCCTCAGCGTGGAAAAAGATCCTTCAATGTGTCCCAGGCTGAACTTAACCGGATAACAGGCAATTGAGCTGCCAGATTCTCAGTCTGGCAGCTGCCATGATAAAGGTTCTCTGCATGGTCAAGGAGGGCATGCTTAGGGATGTCTTGCTTATCCCATTGTTTTGAACATTTCATTAGTTTATGCTTGGTTTGGCCTTGAGCACCTTTAGGCGCAGGCGCTGGCATGGGCGCTGGAGAAGTGGGTTGTATAGCTTGGGGAGGCTCAGGGTAGATTTGTGTTACTGGTCCGTCCATACTTTGTTTGAAGAGCAGATGGTGTTCTCGTGGGAAACAGGAAGATGAATATTGATGGTCTTGGTTTTAAGATGGAGGTCTCTCTTATAATGATGGTCCTCTAGTGTACATACTCAGAGAAATCGTCTTGCCGCAGCAGCAACCCCACTCCATTCAGGCCTCTGGAACGCAGGGCCAATTATTTTGAGTTTGCACCGCAGCGAGCGCAACTGCGGCGCTGATCAGTGAGTCAGCTTCCGCAGTCTAGCAATTCACTTCCGCAGCTGATGCTTGTTTTTTGTTGCTGACGACTCAGTTTCACGACAACAGGGATCCAGGATTTGCCGAGAATGGCTGAGACTGGAACCGATTCCGCTGCGAACTAAGCACCTATAAAATCTTCGAGAACGGCGTCTGCGAGCAAGGATTCGTCCCAAACTTCTATGGCCATATTGATTGAATCGACCCTACCGCGTTCTACCCAGCATTTCAACATTTTGCGCAAGATAAATATCGCCCTAAGGCAATACTACTTGAATATCTTCCAAATGCCAAAAGTTTGAATTGTGAAAACTATTCTGAGGCCTGGTAGCACCAGGCAATAGAGGGGATGAAGCAGATACACACTGCTCACGTTCACCACCAAGATATATACCCCAAGAACATACTCATTGTTCCTGGCGATGAAGATTGGATGGTATTGGTAGATTTCAATGTTACTATGACTGTAGGACTAGATGAGCAGCAATACAGTGAATATAAAGATGCGCTTGTTGCTGCTCCTTTTTTATCAATAGTGTTCGAGATAATATGACTCAAGAACTGTTTTTTGGGTGGATATTATTCAACGGGGTCAACAGACCATCCTGAGAGGCGGCTCAAGACCGTCCTGCTCTATCATTAAATCTTCTATCAACTACTGAAAGTTACGGAACTGCGACACTGTTGCTCTGAAGTTAGTACCCACTGTGACCATGATCCAATAGAAATCACTGAGATTTGATCCAGCAGTGCGCTGAAGGCGCTAGTACCTCAAAGTCTGCCAAACTGACCAGACGCTGATGAGAGCCTAATTGATCATGCAACCATACAGGAAAATCATTAGACTTGTGCACTGCTGTAAACAGTATTTCGAAGTTAGCAGCTTTAAAGAAGCTGTGACATAGTATATCAGGTCATGCTTTCCTAGTTGCGCGTGGATGTATGATATTGTCAACCGGAGGTCTCTCCTTACCAGTACTAATCAACAGCCAACACCTCTCTCGTTTGCTTATTCATTTGCATATTTGTTTGCTTTTTGTTTGATGTATTACACCGTTTGTATGTCTGAGCTATCTCCTACTCAATCAGAACCTTCTTCTGAAGCCCCTGAGCTATAAATTATCCATACAAACTGTAGTTAGAATGATCAAGTCCTTCAATACATTCGTTCGCAGCAGACCTTAGTCCCATGACCAGAATCGACGCTGGCAGCCACCTCGAATGCTCACAGATATATTTTATTATTCCCGAGATTTGACTCTTCTTGGTTTGCAACGTCCTATCTACAGCTTAAATGAACCTTTGGATTCACCAACTTCAACATGTCTAATTATGAACCCAATGATAAAGGCCCATCCCAAAGCTCGCTTGCCGCCCAAGCCAGACAGATAACTCTGCAAGTGGGGGAGTCTCGATTTATTACAGCTTATGAAACACTTGTAACTGAGAGCATTTTCTTCGCATCCCTGCTATCTGGGCGATGGGACAATGCTCTTCCCGACGGGTCTTATTTTATTGATGCAGATCCTACTCTGTTTGAGCACATCCTGCGTTATCTCAGGCGTGGGGTGCTCCCAATATTTTATGATATCAACAAAGGTCATGACCACGCGTTATATCTTGCCCTTCTTGAGGAGGCAAGATACTTTCAAATTGCTCGGCTCCAAGACTGGCTTGAAAATAAGCAATACCTCCATGCGCTAGCTGTGGAGTGCTCAGTTGAAGAAGTTGAAGGGACTAGTGATCTTTCTACAACACTGCCCACAGACACAGGAGTTGTGCACTACCCCAAATGGGAAATCAGAAAGGTGTATGTGTGCCCTCGGGGGATAGGCTGTCACCGTGGACAACCCCAATACTGTGGTATAAAATGCATGAAGGCACAAGGTGATGAGGATGATACTTATGAGGAGGAACCAGTTCTTAGGTGTCTGGTAGTGAAAAAACGAATTGTCCTAAATATGCAAGACTGTGTGGTTAGTCAGGAAGGGCTACCTACAACCATCATGCGGACTTCGCTTCTTTCTGGCTACCAGGATTAAGATGATGAATAGCGGAATTGGTACAGTACTCACAGGCCAAAATAATGATGCTTGATGCCAAAGCATAACCACTGACTTCTTATTTGTATCTTTCACGGCCCTACGAACCGTGATCCCGAATCAGCATGGGCATCGTGGCTTATCCTAAGCACGGTGCTTGGGATTAGCCGCGCCATGACGTTACCAGTCGTGCCTCTCCAGACCGCCTGTCTCTTCAAGTTAGTATTCGCTTCGTGAAAGGCCTCCCCCAAACAACTCCTCCATGTACATAATTCTCTTCTCCATGCCTAGGATTCCGAATATGAGTACCAGAATGATCTCTTTGATATTCTGACTGGCTTGCCGTCTTAGTATCCATTAATTGATTCATAGTCAAGGGAGGAGACGGGAGACTCATTCTGAGTAGTTAGAATGATTAAGACCTTCAATACATCCGTTCGCCGCAGACCTTGGTCACATGATCAGAAACAACCCCAGGAGCTCACAATTGGCAATCTGTCAACATCTCTGCGGACTTGACAGAACAAACCGAAGTAGCATTTAGGTGTCAGCGAGAAGTACTGCTTAGTACCAGTCGCAGATCGCTAGAGTTGCCTTCCGTGGCATTTCTCGGGACCCTCTTTCATGATAGGGGTGAACTTATGGACGCCACCGTTTACGTGTCAGCTGCAGAATAGCAGGCCCCTCGCTGCTCCTTATGTCTAATATCAGACTGGGCACACAAGACAAATATAAATATCTATTGTTAGCAGTACTCCGCAAAGTACTGGGGCAGATTCAACCGCGAGATCTTCTGGATACGCGTTCACTTTGGCAGGCCAATACTCGATCCTATCAGCACTGTCTTGCTGTGTACCTATGCTGGTGTTAATGCATATAAAAGGCCGTATATTATGAATTATTTGTCTTGTACCTTTGTATTGTTGCTGCATACACTGCCACTAGCAACTTTAACACTCATGGCATTCATTGGTTTAAGTGGTGTGACCCTTTCAGGTCCCATGCGACAAATTTATCTTCTTAAGGTTTGACTTAGCCGGCCAACTGTCAAAAGATCAGGATTTAATTCAAAACTAGATGGCATTTGAGAATGATCAGAATATCGTTCGCAATGCAGATAATGATTCTCAACCGGCCATGGTGGCTGAATCATTTGTGCAGGTTGGCCTTTTAGGCTACTGCAATGCGACGGAGCACAATAATGCACTACTAGTTACTAGATGCACTACGCCTAGAGTATCCTTTTGGTTTGACTTTGCAGAAATTCTTATACAGCAGACAGGCCATGTCAACACTAGTGCACCTGATGATATGACTGACATAATTGAATCTTGTCATAGGTACACCAGATGGAGTATTTCCGCCTATATTACGGCATTTTCATTCACTGTCTTTGTTCTGTTGATCGGCTTAACCGCAGGAAAGTCACCATGGGGAAGTATATTTACAGCTCTATGTGCTACTGTAAGGGTCTTGCACTAAAGCTTGCTGGTTTGCCACTGATCTTATTTGAGACAAAGGGTGCAATGATGTCAACCTTCGCAGCATCTCTTACTGCAGTCCTTGCATATGCTACTCTTAGCAGGAGTGTAAACTCTGCGGCCCTTTTAATCGGAGTTAAGTCAAACCTAGGATGGCGAATGGTAGGAATTGTATCTGCTGCAACTCTCTGCTCTCTAAGTTCTACAATGTTATGGTTTCTTCATGTCTGCTGTTGCAATAATGCGCGCCATTCACGATACAGCATAACCCAAGATAAATCCTTGTTCGATGCCACTCTGTCTAAGAAAGCGAAAAGATCATCTTGATACCAAAATCTCCACGGTCTCTCATGAGGACTGAACTGACCATGAGATTGCCCAAAGCAGCTTTCCGAAGTTCTAGTTGGTTGAAATAAAAAGCCATCCTTGTATAGAATAGAATACGGAACTGTAATAAGATATTAAGCATGTGCTCACTTTTTCAAGTAGTCAACCAAGACAAAATAAATCAATTCGAGCTGTTTGGAAGAGAATGATGGGTTACAGCCTGGCAGCCGCGCTCGGATTTCAAATTTCTGATAGGCTCCTAAACCTGAGAATATGTCCATTGTGCCTTCATGCGGCGGTAAGAACGAAAAGCCAAGCCCGTCCTTTCTCAAATAACTACGCACGGCTCACATAGAACGTTTGGGTTGAGCCATGACGCAGAAAAGAGAGGTCAACTCTTTATAATGGCATAATGGCTACTTCGTAAACCTTCTCCTTTCTGCGGACAGTTGAAGTTCTATGCCTAACAAGATTTACCCTAGTCGCCTCATTTCGAGTTACTGTATCAAAGTACATTTAAATGATATTATAAATGTAGTAAAGCAGCTGGAATCATTCAAGGACAGTAGTAAATTTGTATTAATATCAGCCACAGCTGAGTGTCGTGATGTCATACCCTTTTTCTATGTTTCTATGGGCACTCCTGTTCATGCCTTTCATTTCAGCATTGCCGGACATGAAACGCTCCAATACCCTTGGTACATATCGATCAGTTGCTTACTTCATTAACTGGGTGTGTAGCGTGCAGGCGAGACCTTACGCAATATAGCTGATCTCACATACTTTCCGTAGGCTATTTATGGACGTAACTATCACCCTCAGGATCTTCCAGCAGAAAAGCTTACCCATATACTGTACGCTTTCGCCAACCTCCGCTCCGATACAGGTCAGGTGTATCTATCTGACCTGTGGGCGGATGTCGAGAAAGCCTACTCGAAGAACTCTCTGGATGACCCAGGATATAATGTCCATGGATGTCTGGAGCAACTTTACGTGCTTAAGCGGAACAATAGGAAGCTCAAAGTGCTACTTTCGATTGGAGGGGCGACGTTCTCGTCCAATTTTCCAGGCGCATCTAGCACTGACTCTAATAGAAAGACCTTTGCGTCTACTGCTGTGCAGTTCGTCAAGAATTTGGGGCTCGATGGCTTAGATATCGATTGGGAGGTAGGTAAACCATCACGCTCTTAGAAAAACGTGCTAACCTTGCAGTACCCTCAAAATCAAACCGAGGCAACAAATATGGTTAAACTACTGGCAGAAGTAAGATCGGTGTGTTCTGGCCCTATACTATGCAGAAAGATGGCTACCTAACAACACTAGGCTCTCGACACTTATTCGGCGATGCATACCGATGACAAGCGATTCCTTCTGACTGTAGCTTCTCCCGCGGGTGAGGAAACGGGTCACCAAATAGAATTCTGGATTCTTACAAGAACTAACCAATCTTGGCAGGACCGTCAGCTTACGAAAAATTGGACATCGCCGGAATGGACCCTTACGTGGATTTTTGGAACCTCATGGCTTACGACTATGCTGGTGGTTGGGATAAAACCACTGGGCATATGGCTAACATTTTCAAGTCCTCAGCGAATGCTGTCAGTACAAAGTTTGACACCGAGGAAGCGGTCAACTATTATACTTCTCAGGGAGTCAGTCTAGACAAAATTGTTCTCGGGATGCCATTGTATGGTCGATCGTTTCTCGACACTGACGGTCCCGGCACATCATTCAATGGAATCGGCACCGGAAGCTGGGAAGAAGGAGTTTGGGACTACAAGGTACTCCCACAAACTGGGGCAAAGGAGTATACTGTTCCGAATATTATATCCAGCTATAGCTATGATGCGACGCGGCGGATAATGGTAACTTATGATACAAAGGAGGTAGCAAGTCAGAAAGCAAACTACATAGTTGACACAGGACTTGGGGGAGCTATGTGGTGGGAGAGTAGTGGTGACCGAAGCGGCGATGATAGCCTGATCAAGACCGTTGGTGGCCTCTGCCTCGATGAACAGCCAGAAGCTTACATGTTTGTCCAGGTAGTCGACGTCTTTGGTGGCGTGTCGGCTTTGGATCAAAGCTCAAATCAACTCCAATATCCACTGTCCGCATACAAAAACATACGCAACGGAAGTGCTATGGAATAGGTAATAGTCGTGGCTGCACTGATTATCAGATGTATCACATCCGATAGGAAATCGTCTAAGCCTGGAAAGCTTCTCAAATCGTACGACTTATTTCCAATTTTCAATTCACAGGTGTTTACTGTTGACCTAGCTATAACACAAAGCCGCTGATGCAAACTAAACTTGTAGTGCAAATTGCAACCGCATCATCTGTTTTCTGCGCCGCTTTGCTTCCTGACCAGTTCTCCTGGTATAGTTGATGATTGGTTTGAAATTGTTCCTTTTCCTTCTGGGCCCACCCGCAACTCGTCGCGTCCCCCCGTTAGGATTCGCATGTTTACTGGGCACCCCCTGGGAAGCAGAGCTGAGTTCAACATCCCCCCCTTCAATCAGATCTGCGTCAGACGCGATA
>NW_027396309.1:0-8022 GCF_047715535.1 Aspergillus foveolatus | reverse complement strand
TATCACACATAAAGGCTATCCAGCGTATCAGGGCTTCCTCCTGATACCCATCAAGTGCCTTATTAACTGGCTTCCGGGCCGTACGAGGCTGGCTGCCCTTTCTAACGCGGTTTTGTAGTGTCCGACGCGGAACGCCATACTCACGCGCGATCAAGGCAATATTGGGTTTTTCTTTGGCTTGGGCGGCTTCGCAGGCCTCAATCATGCAGGATTCATCAAAACTAGAGGTTTTCGGAATGTTGGGTGAATGAAATGTATGGAATAGTAAAACTATAGAAAATTGGCAATTACGGTGTGGTTGGAAATTACGGTGTGGCTCACCCACAGCGGGAAGCGGTGTGGGTGGAGCTGGAAGTCACAGATACTCTCCATCCTGGGTCCTCTAAGAGCTTTTTGACCCTTGCTGCATTTCCGCGCCAATTGTATGTATGCTCCACCACGCTCCAGCAACCTTGTGTCTCCAGGAAGATATTGTATTGAGCTTTCCAACTGCTCACATTCGTCCGGTCCAGCTTCTCGATATTGAATGCGACAATCTCCTGTGGTTCCACTGCCTGGTAGGCAGGAATCTCTGATTCTCCTGACATCCCGGATTTCGATTCTTCTATACCTAGTATCCCGGATACTGGCTCTTCCTGCACCTGTCGATCAGGGTCCTCAGCTGCCAACTTTGCATGCAGCTGTTCGCTAGGATCGTTTATCTCGATGCCACTAGCGCTTTGGATTCTCTCGACTGTCTCGTCAGTCTGGGCCGTTTCATATACAATTGCCTCGGTTGTCTCAGTCGGCTCTATCTCGACCGTCTCGCTCGCCCCTGGCGCCGTCACGGTCTGATCAATCGTCTCTATTCTGTCATCAAAGGCCCCGGGTACGCTCCTACTCGGCCGCGCTAGGTCTTCAGTATTCTCTCAGGTCGATGTATATCTCCCAGTCCGTGGGTCTCGTCTTCGAGCCGGTGGCATCCGCCTTGTGCGGTTCTAGGTTCGTGGTTCGATAGCTTGACGGGGGATAGATAGGCAGGTTGTACAGGCCTGGCCACCTTCGCAGGATCGAGGATCAACACGCCGCGCACAGTTTCAATCTTCTGCTGAATTGGGAGACGCGATGGAATATCACGCGCTCCTCCGAGATGTTAGGCCTGCTCGATAGGCTAGACGTAGCAGTCAGGCCTCATAGCCAATGTTGTGGATTTGCATGTACGCTCAAAGGGGAAAGGGCAGAAGAAAACTGCATCAACTACACGAACGTAGTCTACTAAGGATCGGACGCCATATGACGATTGACTATCTATCTTGTTGTTGATAGATCTCTTTTCTGTGTTTCCTGATACGATACATTGAGGGGTCAGGTCCTCGGGGGGGGGGAGAATAGGCCGTGTCAACCGGAAAGTCCCTCCTTACTAATCAATGACCAGCACCTCGCTCGTTTACATATCTGTTTGATACTCTACGCCGTTTGTATAGCAAGGATATCTGTTTGATGCCTCGTACCGTTTGTATGACAAGGATATCTCCTGTATAGCGAGAACCTTCTTTTTGAAACCTTTGAAAAAGGTATAAATTGCCTATACAGATCGAAGTTAGGAGATCAAGGCCTTCAATTCAAATCGTTCGTGTTAGATGTTGATTACATAACCACCTCAATAACTGACAGGCCGCTTATATCACGTGGCCAGCAATCTCATCCCAGGCACTTGGTACTTGAGATGAGCCATCACATGATATTCCCATATTATCGAATTTCCTACTCGGCCAAAAAGGGCTAACCCTCCTTGGAGAGCTATGTTCTGACTAATATACTGGTTGTCGCATATCAACCAGTAATACTACTAATAACCCGTTCGCAGTATCCCTCGATATCTAAAATGTCCCCTCCGCTTTCCCAGAAGAGACATGGCACTTGAGAAGAGCCCTGGATTGGTTCCCCAAACGCCCACACTTTTGAGGTAAGGTCCATAAGCAGCTTTCGAATTCTTCGCCTACTTTTCGGGTCATGTAGACTCCTTTGTGTTAGCCTGAAGTAACGCAAGTCGCATCAGACAAAAATTCTATACCATGCCCAACTGTGCGAAGCACATGGTCAAGGGTCGACGCAAGACGTACATGCTGATTAGTATCATTAGAGTCAGATGGAGGCGGCCTTTCAAGAGCCTTGCATCGCGTATAGCCTCGCTTTGCGAGAGCTCGAGCTAAGGCTGTTGTCCCCACAGGAAGGTCCAGCTCTTGGATAACCTTGTAATAAGGCAGGCAACCGGTCCGCTCAGAAGAACAGATGAACTCGAGAATCTAATCGACTTCCTCTTCAGAGAGCTTGGGTTTCTGTCCCCGTGGCTTTTTCGGCGTTGCTTGTTTGAGACTGGCACGTATATTGAACTTGTCGATGGGTCAGTCGAAGCTGCGTGGCAATCTGATGGTATGTGAGACCCGCATCTCGAAGAGTCAAGATTCGAAGTGATCATCTCGGCTAAGACGAGCAGATTTCTGGTTCGGGGGCTCGGGAGACTCAGGCGTGGTAGGCATTGTAAAGGCTGGCTGGCAGGCGCTGGCTCACCACCTAATGTCGTCGAGATCTGGCGATCTTGACGGTATCATTAGCTTCATTTCGATCGCCAATTCAGAAGGCGGTCACAGATAACTTGACGGCTTTAAAGGAATTGGCCCACCGAACTAACATAACCGCCATACGTAGCATATCAGCGGCCTTTTTCTCAATGACTACATAATTTCCAAAATTTCTCCAAATTGAGCGTTAATCTATGTTAGCATGGATGCGCGTACCCATCACCAACTCCACTGGTAAAGCTGTTAGTGTGCGGAGACACCCCTGTCTCCTGAATATCCACTCTGCTTAATTCCAATTAAAGTGGACCGTCCTTATAAACCAGGCGAACTGACTCAGTGTCATCCAATCGTTCATATCAATTCTTTTAACATGGTGGAGAACCAAGACGTTGCTCCATAAGCGGGGTCCGGTCATACTGTGTACTACTGTGTACTCTTTGACTGCATTTCCACCCTAACCGTCAGACATCCCCTGTAGATTTGCCATTATAGCTCATTATGGTGTGCTTTTATCACTAAACGCCTCTCTATACAGCACTGCCGTCTCCAAATTGCGGGATTGCGTACACCGTACATCTAGTGCATGATATCGGCTGCGCCACCGGGAGTGGAGCTATGGAGATCCGCCCCGTCTTCTGGAGGCTAATCTGGAGAACGCTCTGTGACGAACGAATGAGAGTTCAGTATCACATCCATTAGACTACCAACCCTGTTTGCCGCGTGGGTGCCGGTACCCCTGGCAGAGTGCTCTTCCGCGTGGAAGAGATGGGGCAATGGGGGGCATGCGTCAGCGCCTGCATCACGGCATCTTGGCGTCAAACCGGCCATTTAACAGCTAGTGTTCGCAGCTTCGGCAGTTGACAAGGTGTGGCCATGCCCGATGTCTCCTTCGACTTGGGACGCCGAGCGCCGTTGCGTCGACCCTAGGCGTCCGCTGCTGTGGATCGCCGGAACGAGTGCGATTGTGAGCCTGCTCTACTTGTTCCATCTGTTCGTGGTGCCGCAGCTTGTTCGATTCGATTTCCGTGCAGACTTGAGCTGGTATGACCTGGGCGCGTACGGTTTCGGGCCGTCGAGGGGCTATGTGAGCTTCCAGTACGAGTCGCCTCTGGTACTGATCTCCCAGACGGACAATGGCACCGGATGCGACGACCGGTATACGTTCCTTGCGCCACGCGGCGACTCGGTGGCACACGAGGGGCCTATGATCCTCGATGCGCAAGGGGAGCTGGTATGGATGAAGCACAATTGGGACACAACGCACGACTTCAAGGTCCAGCGGTACCGAGGCGAGGATTATCTGACTTATTGGGAGGGGAGCCAGGTCGAGGGCAGAGGGTATGGGTCGTGGTATATGGTACCGTGGCGCCAACATTGTTTAGACACGGCTTTGTATTAACGCTGGCAGCTCGACTCGACGTACACTCCTCGCTATGTGATCAACCCGGTCGGAGACTACGGCGGCGACCTGCACGAACTTCACATCACTTCGGCCGAGACAGCTCTGGTGACGATATACGACCCGAACCTGGCCGATCTCTCGTCGATTGGCGGACCGGAAGTGGGCTGGATATACGATTGTCTCTTCCAAGAGATCGATATTGCGACTGGCGACTTGATCTTTGAATGGCGGGCATCGGAATACTTTCCTGTGAACAGCTCGTATAACGCTTTGAACGGAGCAGGCAAGGAGCGGTCCTCTGCGTTTGATTTCTTCCATATCAACAGCGTGGACGAAGATGCCGAGGGGAACTATATCATCTCTGCAAGGCACCTGCACGCGGTGATATGTATCTCCCGGTATACAGGCGAGATTCTCTGGACTCTCGGCGGGCGAACGAACGAGTTTCAAGACCTGTCCGATGGTCAGGCGACCAGTTTCTCCTGGCAGCATGATGCTCGCTGGCATGCGGAGAGCAATACTCTGACTTTATTTGACAACGCGGCCCATGCGCATTCTGATCCGGACCTCGCGAGCCACGGGATGGCGATCTACCTCGATATCCCAAAGCGGGAGGCAACATTGCTCGATGCGTATTATCATCCATATAACACCAAATCCGTCTCCCAGGGGAACGTGCAGATTCTAGATGAAAGCGGCCGTGTCCTTGTTGGCTGGGGCCACAGCGCAGCATATAGCGAGTTCAGCGCGGACGGACAGCTACTATGCAACGTGCATTTCGGGGCATCCGCGTATTGGGGCTTTGGGCGGGTGGTTTCTTATCGAGCATACAAGGCCGATTGGATTGGGAACCCGCAGTCCCAGCCGGATGCCACTGTGCTAGGAGATGTGGTATATGTGAGCTGGAATGGCGCAACTGAAGTCGTAACCTGGCGGCTCGAGACTTGGGATATCGGATCTGGCGAGCTGATCGACGAGCCGGATCGCACAGGGGATGTCATCGTACTGCAAGAATACGAGAAGACCGGGTTCGAGACTGAGATCTCAGTACCGGCTGAGCTTGATAGCCCGGTATTTCGTCTAGCAGCATTGGATGTGAAGGGAAAAGTCCTGGGAGTGACTGATCCACTCCAACGCACTGGTGAGGAATCTTCTCTCGATAACGTCAATCACTGGATTGTGGGAATAGTCTCCGTAGCTGGCATCTGCGGTCTCGTCCTCGCGTTATCCCAGTTACGCACTCCATGCCTCCGACGGCAGGGCCGTTGGCGACGTAGCGATTACCAGCTCGTCCACTTTGGTGCGCAATGAGTCGTGGCCTTGTCGGGCCAAGAGTAAGCGGATGAGAGCTGAATCAATGCAGAAGGCGCGAACACGCCCCCCTAACTCGCAACGACTGAGAGCTGGGTCTTTACTCTCCTCGTCTACTCTTGCTGCCTCGCAGCCCATCTTCGAGAACGTCTTTTTATCCAGGCGGACGTCGTATTACATCGGCCGTGGCCTATTCCATATTCATTAGCTTTGACGACTTGCTATCCAACACATATACCGTACACCGGCACCCGGCCCAACCGAGCATCCAAAAAGACAACCACACCGACTCAGTTCGCCTTTCTGATTCATCCTGAGATCCTGTCATCTGAGATGACACTATAGTCAAAGCGCGGCGACATTGTGGCCCGCTGTGGCCTCGAGCTGTTGGGAGGCGATCATGATCTCTGAAGTTTTCGCGAGCTGGTGCCAGACATTGCGGCGATGCTTGTCCTCGAGTGACTATGCATGGAACAGGGCAAACGCCAGTTCGAGTATAGAAGAGTCGTGAAGCACTCCGCTTTCTCAATACTTCTGTCCACAAATGGCGCGCAGTCTGGCTAGTCTACACGATATCCAGAGAGCTAGGCATGAGATGTGTTTGTTTGGACATTATTGTGGCATTGCATCTTAGTACGTTAGTAGTTGTGGATACATGGAGGCCATGAGTTACACGCGAATGCGTATGTCCGCGCTATTGCTGTGCAGAAGATTATTATTGGCATCCAGCGAGGGAAATGTCAATCGCCGTTGGCTTCCGAAGTGGAGCTTCATTGTTAAATTCACAGCTCCCCCTCCAGGGATACATGCATGATGATTGATGATCTCGGTAGAAGGTATTTGCACGTCCGCGACGTGCACGGAAACCTAATCATTGATTCTTGAAGAGATGCACTTGTCGATTTCAAATTCATGAGGATTTATTCATAAATGTATGTATTGGCTCTATTGCTATTATCATATCATGCTATCCTTGGTATTGGTGTCTCTATCCACAAACATACCAGATAAGAAACATCAATACTCAAGTGTTCGCTTAATCGCGTCATAGATCCCTACGCATGGTTAGCCACTGGAGCATTACAGAGGAAGTCCACTCACTTGTAACATCAGGAAGGATCAGCTTCTCGTATGTCAGCCCGGTATGCGTACTCCATCCTGCCACTCGTTGAACTGGAGCTTCCAGTCTCAAGAACGCGCCGGTTTGGATAGTAGCAGCGACTTCAGCGCCGACACCAAAGTTCACCATACTCTCATGCACGACAATAGCCCGTCCCGTCTTGTTGACGCTGTCCAGCACGGTCTGTCGATCCCAAGGGTAAATGGTCCGTAAGTCAATAAGCTCGACGCTCGCGCCTAGATTCTTTTCCGCGGCCGCGATGGCTGCTGAGCAGAGATACAATGGCTGTCCATACGAGATGATAGTAACATCATTGCCGGGTTTGATCACCTCCGCCTTGTTAAGAGGGACCGTGTAGTATTCGCTAGGGACGTGTTCCACTGCTGCCCGGTAGAGCACCTTCGGCTCCATGAAAACAACTGGGTTTTTGCTTTCAAAGATTGACGCAAGGAGAAGGCCCTTGGCTTGTGACGGTGAACGGGGAATAACAACTTGGAGACCGGGAATGTGAGCGAAGAGCGCCTCGGGCGATTGCGAGTGGTACCTAGCAAGGAATTAGCCTCTCAAGTCCTCGCCGGTTACGATGAAACCCACAAAGCTCCGTGTCCTACAGCACCACATGGCATTCTAATTACCAGCCCACCAGCGTTTCCTCCCGTCGCTCCTTCCCGATACCGAAACTTCGCCGCCTCATTGACAATCTGATCAAACGCAGGAAAGACGTAGTCTGCGAACTGGATCTCTGCAACGGGTTTCATCCCCTCGGCCGCGGCCCCGATCGCAAAACCAATAATCCCTTGTTCTGTCAGTGGAGTGTTGAAGACTCTCTCCGATCCAAACTCCGTCTGCAGATCCATCGAGCACCGGAACACGCCGCCGAACGCGACGTCCTCGCCGAAGAGCATGACCTTGTTCGATTTGGAAAGGGCGGTACGTAATGCGGCGTTGATTGCTGTATAGAGGTTCATCGACTTGGACGTACTGGAGGGTGGGAGGTTCAGGGAGTTCGCGAGCGAGGATGGGGTGTGGTGAAGGAGAGGCGTTGATTTGTAGTCTATTGGGAGGTTCAGGCGGGTTGACGGGCTCGGGGCCGTGGAGTAGCATTGACGGCCATGGAGGCCAACGAGACGGCAAGCTCGTGGAATGGACACCATGGCGAGGATAGGAGAAAGGAGATGATGTTGAGGGAAAGGAAGGTGTCGAGGTCCCTTTTGTTTCCCCAGACAAAGGAATGCGGGGAGAGCCGTGAATAACCGAGCTCAGTAGTAATTCATTATCTTCGATTTGATTTGATTTGATTTGATTTTATTATTTAACGTCACTCGGCGGATCACGGGGCCCACGTGATCTGCGGCCTCCCAGGGGGCATCTGGACGTGCTGTCTAAACAGAACTCCCGAAAACTAGCTAGATACAGGTTTGAAGCAGCAACTATGGACAATATATGTTGGAAATGAGTGGAAGAAGCATCCGGCGCTACCCTGGCCAGGTCTTCGAGGGCAGATGCCCGTTTTGACTACCTATAGATTGGGGGGAAGGGGCCGTACCCTTTGTCCAGGTAGATGTGTGGACTGTCGCACTTTCAGGCGCTCCGGCGGGCCCAGTTCGGGCATATGTCCTTGAAGAAGG
>NW_027396308.1:0-8146 GCF_047715535.1 Aspergillus foveolatus | reverse complement strand
AAGAGAGGTCATTGCTAGTTTCCAATCATTAAGAAGGACTAGCTGGTCGTCTGCTACCATGCTGACCTGCTCGCAGATTCGATGGGGCTTGCGGCAAATGGGATACAGGGACCGGAGCTGCAGTGGGAGTCTTCTGTGGGGAGAATAAGGCCCTTCTCTTCAGGGAGTTCCGGGGCAGGGGGGTCGGGGTGGTAGGTCCTGAGGGGGGTTCAGAGTTTTCACCCAGGAGCGGAGTCCCCGGACGGGCTCCGCCTGGGGGGGAGTCATCCACCTCCATGGGGTGGAGGGAATGATCGATGAGCAAATCGTAAGAGATCAGTTATTAGAGCAGTAGGGGGCCCTGTTCTCCCCTCGTCGTGGTCGGTGTGTGTTGCTAGTGCCAAGAACCCATATTACATAAAATCTCTAAATTATGCTATATTTTCTGCATAAAACTGGTAATTTATTGAAATAGTGGGTTTATACAGCATGTTTGTATTGTTTGACAACCCACAGGTTCAGACAGTATACCCAAACCCAAGCTGTGACGGGTAAGCCGCGGGTTATGTCAAAGTCACCTCCTGGGCCAGACCCGACTAAAGTACTTCCGAGTTCGGAGCCCATCTCTTTCCCCTTTGACTGATAGGACCGGCCTGTCGTAGCTCGAGAAGCAGGAGCTAGCGCGTGGCAAGTTCTACTCCGGAGTATTAGCGTTTTGTCCCGTGGCTTCAACGAAAGTACTTTATTTACGGCTAGTCGCTATTAGAGGCGGAAAATTTCATATCGGGTCATTTATGGCTCGCTACTAACTTCGGCTTACGGTGGCCTAGTTTTCTGTGTAGACTAGATCATGCAGCTGAAGCAGTGGTTGGTATTAGTGACTAGTACACAGTAGACTATCCATTCACGGTTAAAACAATGCATGTCTGGGTCCTGGCCCGATCAGTCGTCCAACTCGTGCGGTGGCCCCTTCGAGCCATGACTCATTGGTACCTGATCAGCGGCATAAAAATGGCGCTGCGGCTGTGACTGGCATGGCCGTCATCTTCTACACGATCATTGTACAATGGAACATATCCGCCAGACTTTTGCGCAATGCCAGCGGGAAGGCCGACCGGCGCTGGTCACCTACGTGACGGCCGGATTCCCCACTGCAGAGGAGACCCCAGACATCATGCTAGGGATGCAGGCTGGAGGAGCCGGTGAGTATTGCTCGTCCGCTCTCTAAAAGGCTGTGGTTCTAATCCGGAGGATGGCAAGACATCATTGAGCTGGGGCTTCCTTTTACCGATCCGATTGCGGACGGTCCGACAATCCAGAAATCCAACTTAAAGGCGCTGCAGAATGGGGTAACCATTATATCCATGCTCCAGATGGTCCGGGAGGCCCGTCAGCGAGGACTTCGGACGCCTGTGCTTTTCATGGGCTACTATAACCCGCTGCTACGGTACGGAGAGGCCAAAATTCTGGCCGATGGCAAGCTCGCCGGAGTCAACGGCTTCATTATTGTGGACTTGCCACCAGAGGAGGCAATTCGATTCCGTAAGGGCTGTGTTAAGGCCGGGTAATGTCATCATCATGGGGTGGGAAGGCCCGTGGCAGAAATAACTAACACCGGTGATAGTCTCTCCTACGTCCCGCTGATTGCGCCCTCGACCACGGAAGACCGCATGAGAACCCTCTGCGGTATGGCTGATTCTTTCATCTACCTTGTTTCCCGCATGGGCGTCACGGGCACCACGGGCTCACTCAGCCCGGACCTTCCAGCCCTCATCCGGCGAGTCAAAGGTCTTTCCGGCAATGTACCAGTAGCAGTCGGATTCGGCATCAGCACTCGGCAGCAATATCTCGCCGTCACCTCGGTTGCCGATGGCGCTGTCATTGGCAGCCAAGTGATAACGATATTGAATGATGCGCCAGCTGGAAAGGGCGCTCAGGCAGTCGAGGAGCTCTGCACAAAGATCACGCAGCGAAAGGTCGAAATGGGGGCGAGTGCTTTGGAGTATCTTATTTCCTCAGCGGAAACAGTTGACTCTGTAACGACTGCCTCAATAGCCGAAGATGATGCAACAGTGACCGATGAGCCGGGGCGATTTGGCGTTTTCGGCGGGCAATATGCCCCCGAGGCGCTCCGCACCTGTCTGGCTGAGCTCGAGGCAGGATTCCAAGCAGCGCGCGATAATCCAACCTTCTGGGAGGAATTTAGGTCTTACTACCCCTACATGGGCCGTCCATCTAGCCTGCACTTTGCTGAGCGACTGACAGCACACGCTGGCGGTGCAAATATCTGGCTCAAACGAGAAGATCTCAACCATACTGGTTCGCATAAGATCAACAACGCCCTAGGCCAGATCCTTATTGCTCGACGATTGGGAAAAACAGAAATCATCGCTGAAACGGGAGCAGGCCAGCACGGGGTTGCGACAGCCACCGTATGCGCGAAATTCGGCCTGAAATGTACCATATATATGGGCGCTGAGGATGTCCGTCGGCAGGCCCTGAACGTCTTTCGGATCAGGCTGCTGGGCGCAACCGTGGTGCCCGTCGAGTCTGGATCGCGCACGCTCCGAGATGCCGTGAATGAGGCCTTTCGTGCGTGGATCACGCGGCTGGACACTACACATTACATTATTGGATCTGCTATTGGGCCTCATCCCTTTCCAACAATGGTTCGGACGTTCCAGGGCGTCATTGGCAATGAAACCAAAGCGCAGATGGCTGACTTGGGCAAGAAGGTCGATGCGGTGGTTGCTTGTGTAGGCGGCGGGTCCAACGCCGTTGGCATGTTATGCCCATTCTCACAAGACTCTTCTGTCCAGCTATTCGGCGTCGAGGCTGCCGGAGATGGTCTAGACTCAGGCCCCGGCCGGCACTCCGCGACCTTGTCCGGCGGGTCGATTGGGGTGCTCCACGGTGTGCGGACCTACATCCTTCAAGACCAGCATGGCCAGATTGAGAGCACGCATTCAATCTCCGCAGGACTGGACTATCCCGGCGTTGGACCGGAATTAGCTTACTGGAAGGAGTGTAACCGGGCGAAATTTCTGTCGGCGACTGATGCCCAGGCTCTTCAGGGGTTCCGCTTGTTATCCGAGCTAGAAGGTATCATTCCGGCGTTGGAGACTTCTCACGCTGTCTGGGGTGCATTAGAGATAGCGAAGAAACTTGGACCTGGTAGTAACCTCGTCTTGTGTCTTAGCGGTAGGGGTGATAAAGATGTGCAGACCGTGGCTGAGGTATTGCCCAAATTGGGGGAAGAAATTGGATGGGATTTGCGGTTTTAAGTGCGTTAGACCATTGAAGACAGGGATGATGTAAGACGCCGAGGGAGGCAGGAAAACGTCCGCGGCCTAGAGCTGTTGCAGGGGCAGACCAAGATAATTCTGGCTGGACATGAAAGCTGACCCTGGCAATTCAACGGTGACGAACCTTGGTTCCGATACCAAGAGGGATCTGTGATTTGTACCCGCACCCCAAGACTCAAAAATAACGTGGTGTTTAAGAGAATCCGAATAGCATGCTATCTCCAAGTGTACGCAAATCAATTCCAGATAACTCCAACATACCCAATATGGTACCCGCAGGCATTTAGGGTTATATGTATAGTCATTATTATAGTCACCGGAGGTAAATCTAACTTCAAAAGTGCTAAGGAGACAGAGGTCCATACCATGCGAAAAGTGATCACAACATCAGTTCACTCCCCGTCACGGCTTGAAAAAGTCTCGAGACCGCTTCCAGGGTGGGAACAGTATAGCCACCGCAGTTCGTGAGAATATGTCTCATGTCTGGCTGGATGAGATCATGGCTGGCTACTCTGCATATAGCTTCTAGAGCCATGCTCTGGCCTCGGTACGGGCCTTCCGCCCATAGACGAGCACAGTCAGGATCTCGAGACCACAGGGAATCATGAACGGCTGGGTGGTAGCGGAAGACGCGATCGGTAGGGTCTAGGTCGGTATCGGATAATGTCCCGTTCAGCCCGCCGTTGGCGTGGGCAGAGGAGGACACCCTAGTGACGTTACCATCAGCGCCGTTACCATCAGCGCGAGCAAAAGACTTCCAGTATGCGATGTCGCTTGTGACTATACCACTGCCGTATTCATAGTGTTCTGGAATGCCGACACCGGCTGAATCGTCGCTCGCAAACAGCAGGCTACTGCTGATAAACAACGCCAGTCAGAACGACAGAGGGCCGAGCTCTGAGGCCCTGGACCCTGTAGCACGCACTTTAGCTAGCGGGAGCAAGCACGCACCAGAGGGCCAATGAGGGGCGGAAAATAGCAGTGCAGGTCAGGTACTGGATGGCCTATAAGGTTCAGGGCTGTATCTGGACTGGGGCTAGGTAGTGAGGATGAAACTAAAGGTAAAACGGTGTAAACCCTGATTCACGCGAGCAAAGACTTCACCGCGGGTGGACTGCCGCGGGCACTCTATGCTGGTACAATGCAGCTTGTTTTACTGTCAGGCAGGCCTCAAGGTCAGGCCCGCTGAAGGAAAGGGCTTAGTCCATTGCGTAGATTATATATCACACCTATGTTCGTCGTTGAAGAATGGCATACTGCTCACAAAACATGATTAATGATGACATAAAAGTCAGTACATGCATTTTCCATATCCTCCTCATCAAACCCCAAGTCCTTGAAAATTTTCTCTATACTGACAACCTTCCCAGCATCCGCCTCAAGCACATACTCCTTTCCCCTCCAAAACCATCTTCTCTTTGCCCTGTTATCTAACAACATCTTCACCATATTGCCATTACTATTCTTAGTTCTAGCAGCATTCACTGCCAGGGATAGCGGCGCCTGATGCCTGTCCCCTGGCCCTCCAGAACCACAAACATTAATATCAGCGCCATGCTCAACCAGCAATCTTGCACTCTCAACATCTCCATCTTTCACGGCACACTGCAGCAGCGTCTTATTAGTCTCAGGGCGATGGTCGTGTGCATCAAAGCCTGCTTCTAGCAGCAATCTCACAATATCTGGCCTTTCATGCCTGGGACAATCCTGCAGCGCGATCCACAACGGACCTTTAAGTTTCGCCCACTTCCGACGCCCGTATCGATTCGTCCATCCCGAGCCAAAGACATGTGCGTCCTGCCGGCCCAGACACCGGCGCACTATCTTTATATTCCCCAACTCAACCGCGTCACAAAGCATGAGCTCGAACCATTTTGCCTCTAACTCTCCCTCTCCCTCTGGCTCTGGGTTCGAATTGACGCCGTGCCGTTCCAAAAACTCCGCGATCTCAATCTTCCCAACCCTCACCGCAGCCCGGAATGCCCTGACAAGAGTTGGTTGAATATCCCTATTGTGCCCAGAACTAGTAATCCGATTTGTCGGCAGTGCCGTCGAATACTTAATCCACGCCTCCAACGCCCCTCTATTCCCTGCCCGCGCCGCCACACTAAGCGCATTTGTCCTGTGCCACCCCCAGCTGACGCCATCCCAGTAGTTAAGCTTGCAGTTGCGCTCAACTAACAACGACACAAGCTCCTCACTGCCGACTTTGGCCGCGATGTCGATTGGCACAATGCGCAAGCGGTTGCTGGGCATTGTCATGGCCGATATACCGCGCGGATGCGCATCCAAGAGACGGATGAGCTCGGGGACATTGTGACGGATGATTGCGCTGGATAGAAGTGCTGTGCGGAGTGTTTCTTCTATGGGTTCATGTTCATGCCGCCGGAGGGAGCTGTATATGTGGACTGCGCCCGAGGCGAGGCGCTGGGTGCTGAAGAGCTCGGATGGCCGGTGCCGGGTGTAAAGGAAGGCGTCAATGAGTTTGTCAATCAACTCATCTCTTTCGTTGTGCGATTGGGGGGCATTGCAGGGAAGCTGGAGGACCTCGTGCACCCAGCTGGAGAAGATGCATGGATAGCCATCGTGCGTATGGATCTTGTGGTGCAGGAATGCACGCTTATATGGGAATTTAGCCCAGTGGCAGTATACGAAATCCTCGTCTTCCAGTCGCGGGCTTGTATGAATCAATGGAAGGATTTCGGACGCGAATAGTGCTGTACCTCGTCATTTCCTAGGTCGTAATTTGAATACAAAAGAAAGGCCTCTGTAAATGGGCCTGGCATTCGACACTTACAGTTTACCAGTCTTGCTCTAACTAGCTCCCGTGCAGGCAAGACTTTGACCATATCCCGCAGGATAAGGCGGAGAATCTCCAGGGGAACTCGCATTATGCCTTGAGATTTGTCTTGGAATGGAGGGGATCGGGTTCTTGATAAGGTACTGCGGATTAGACTTGTTAAACCCGACCCGCGAAACCCGCCCCAACCCGCCAAGAATTGGGTTGGGTTGGACATTCTAATAATCCATTAGACCTGGGCAGAACCCATGGGCCGGCCCAAATGGGTCAACCCATTTAGGCCCATGGGCCGAAAAATCCATTTTCTGCCCATTCGTGGGCCGGCCCATTCGGCCCATTCGACCCATTTTAGGGCAAAATTTAGTGGGTATGTGGCTTTCATAATTTATGCAATTTACGCGAACTCTTGGCTGTAATGCATTCGTAACAATAATAGGTATAATATAGTTGAAAAAGGGCATTTTAATATTACTGCAGAAACAAACTATATCTCATATCCATCTAATAACTTTGAATACTTTCGAACTCTTCCTGAAACCCGCTGTGTGTTTTGCGCAGGCAAATCAGGCTCCTCTTCCCACATAGGCTCCACCTCAGGCTCGTTCTCAGGCTCTTCCACTGGCTCAATACTCCTTCGCCTCTTCGAATGATACTGCGAAGGGCCCTCCTCATTGTCACTAATCTCTATAATATCCTCTTGAATACGCTCATCCAGCTCTTCTTGTTGGAGCTCTCTCTCAGACTTACTTGCGTACTCTCGAATGAAAGCAAGCTGCTCTTCTTCGAACCGAATGCCACACATAAGAAGCATTAGATCCTGGATAGTACTTGATTGTAGTGAGCCATGGCAATAGTGGCAGAGATCACGCGCAGAGTTAAAGAGACGCTCTACACCTGCGCCTGTGGCTGGGACAGAAAGGGTATCTCGAGCAAGAGCTGCGAGCACTGGAAATCTGTTCAAAGTCAGCCTATATACCCGCTCGCTGGCCCATTCCATTCCAGAAAGTAGACTGATGCTCAGAGTGCCCGCTCTGTGTGTCTGAATCCACCAATCAACAAATTGCTCTTTATTCATATCTTCGCATATAATATAGGTTTGCGCTGGATCTGTAGAGCGCTTAAGAGATAGAGGAACAGAGATAGGCGGAGGAAAGGGAGTTATTTGGCTTGTGGAGTGCTCGGGCGCGATACTTTTGGATAAAAGATAGGACGAATCAACAAACTCGCCACTGTCTGAAAGGGATACTGAGTAGATATCCGATAGTTGAGACATAATAAGAGTGAACAAGAGAGCTTAATGATCCTAAATGAAAGGGAAATTGTAGTTACTATAAGAGAGGAGAGAGTAAACCTATATTTTAGTTAAACTGCAGTCTTTAGATAGCCTGAAATGCAGAATACTAGATAAGTCTGCATGGGCAACCCAAGATAACGAGTCTGATATTGTTTGCAATGATTGGCTAATTAATCTCTTAGCCCGTATCTGATGATCTCTTATTAGTTAGTCTGATGGGCCGTCCCACTGTCCTTCGGAATTCGAGCAAAGGCGTCCCCCCCCCCTTTTATCGAATCTATAACTTTTTTTCTTGCCCTTCTGCGTGCACTCTGAAAAGAATACCCTCCTTCCCGTGCCTAGATTATAGAATAAACAGCTTTTATTGATAAATTAGACTATTCTTTATGATAAAAACTGAAAACCTACACAAAATAAATGATACCCATTAAAATGTCAAAAACTAAGACTTAAAGCAGAAGGATATATTCGATCACTAACATGTAGGTAGTTATATATTTCTGAGTTAGGGAAGAGTAAGCAAATCGTAATATATTCTGGAATTTGCCATAGCTAAGGGCGAAGAATTGAGACGGCTATAAAGTACGCTAGTAACTTTGGATATTTTGAATATTAATTATGCATATTGTCAGAATGACCGAGCGACGTCAGCCAATCGACCAGCTGTGCCGCAGCTAGCGTGTGACAAAGCACGGATAAAAGATAAGCCAAGCCGGTCATAGCCCTGACTCTGATGCCAAGAAGATATGGGCATAGCCATCCGAGCCT
>NW_027396307.1:0-8176 GCF_047715535.1 Aspergillus foveolatus | reverse complement strand
TAATTCCCGATGCTAGGCATTTTCAGAGCTCCGGCCTAGGTGCCATGATTGCAAGGCCTAGATATAAGCTGCTGCTAGTAGTTGGAGCTTGGCATTTTCAGGATCCCGGCCTAGGCGCCATATTTACAAGGCCTAGATATGGATCTCTGCTAGTAGCTTGTTCCTCATTCTGACTTTTGTCATCAGCATACTGCTGCTTACCCAAGCACTGGCCATTAGCTAGTAATTAGATTCGCAGCAGCCCATACAGGCATCCCAGCCTGTTATGGTCACAGCAGGTGACATGTCACCAAGGCAAGTACGCCAAACGCGCCAAGAAGCCGCACATGGAGCACGTGCCAGGAGACGCGTACACAACCACAACACCCCTTTTTTCCCCAAAGTTGGGGGAGCGCAGCGGGGGTAAAGCGCAGAAAGAAAAGGAAGCGATGAAGAAAAGGAAGCGCGAGTGAGGAGAGGAAGCGGAGGTCCGGAGGACCCCGCGGCTAAGTCTCGATGGTGGGTCACGTGGCCGATCGGGTCGTCGCCCTACAAGCCGGATTGGGACCGTGACACTTACCCTCCTCCTCAAACGCGTAGAACTAGGAGTCTTTGTGTACACAGAGATGCTGGGAAGTCTGACATAAACTTGACAGAATAGTGGAGAACTGAGACATTGGGTTGGGGATAGCTTCATGCTCTGGGGACAAAAAATTCGGGTGCAGGGGGCTTGTTCGGTTTCTTCTTGTGATACTCGAGAATCTTCTCGGGAGCGTTTTTGAAGTCTGTCCAGTGTTGCCACGGGGGGTTCGAGTTCCAGTCATGCAAGGGGCCATAATAAAGCGCTTTGTACTGAATATTGCCTCGTATCTCACGGCAGTCAACAATCCTATCAATCCCCCATTCGTCATGAGCTTCTGTCTCTTCAGGGTCAAAGATCTGGTAAGGAGGCTCCGGAGTTTCAATTTGCCCGAGGTAAGCAGTCTCGGGGGCTAGGCGTAACTTCCAAGGGTGAAATACCGGGGTAACTCCAGCCCGAGCCATATGCTCGGGCAGGGATACTTCATAGGCCTTGCTGTCGATACATCGGACTATAGGCCATGGGCCAAGGGCTCTTGGGGACAGCTTCTGGCTCTCGCGTTGAAGGTTGAAATGTCGTGCGTCGACATATACTCGGTCGCCGACACGGTACTATGGATGGGGTTGGCGGTGACGGTTAGCATGCTTTATTTGGGATTCCTGGGCCCATGCAATGCGATCTTTGAGCCACTCTTGTATCTCTTCTGTTTGTTTGACTAGCTTATCTGCAGCTAGGATCTCCGGGTGATCGGCGGTGTCGAATGAGCCTGGTGGTTCTGCTCCGGTCCGGGGGTGGTAGCCATGGTTGGCAAAGAACGGGGTCATCTCGGTGGTTTCACTAACGTGGTTGTTGGCAGCAAACTGGGCATCCGGGAGGAATTCGAGCCAATTGTCTTGACTGTAGTTAATGTACGCTCGAAGATAGTTCTTCATGAACTTGACCGCAATCTCAGACTGGCCGTCAGTTTCAGGATGCTTTGCAGAGGAAAGTTTTAACTTGATCCTATATCGTTCGCAGTAGCGGCGCCAGAGTCGGCTCACAAAAGCACCTCCGCGGTTTGAAATGATGGAAATTGGCAGTCCATACTCACTAAACACGCGTCGATGCATAGCTTCAACAATTTCGTCTGTTGCTTTTGTTTGGAGGGGTTCGTAGATGCGTTGTTTAGTCAATCGGTCAACCACTACCAGGATATGACGGTAGGTGCCCCCTTTGAACTTGCATTGGGGGAGATCTTCTGCCAGATCCATGGAGATATGTAACCACTTCCGTTGGGGAATTGGTAGGGGGCGGAGTAGTCCTTGTTTCTTCATGTTTGATGCTTTTGCTCGGTGACATGTCGCACAAAACTGGGTACATTGGATGCAATCTTCCTTCATTCCAGGCCAGTAGTACCCTAGGAGAATCCTTCGATAGGTGCTTCTGATGCCAGGATGGCCGGCATTCCGGGGGACATGGTGGTCGCGCATGATTCGGTGTCGTAGAGGGTGGTTTTCAGGGATAAACAGTCTTCCGTGAACCCAGATTCGATTGCCTCCGCGAATCTCTATGTCTGCCATCGACACTCTGAATCCAGCATCCAGGATGTTTCTAGGGAGTCTGCGTGAGCCGTCTTCTTTGGCTTTGATAATGCTGGGAACTAATTCATTGTTTTTGTATGCTTGCGCGATCATTTTTTCCAATGATGGTTCATTTTCTGGACCCGGGAGTTCCTCGTGTTCAACATCAGGCTCGGCCTCTCCCTCTACAGTGTCCCCGTCTAGGTCTTCTGGGGCAGCTAGGTCTCTAGCGTCGTCAGAGTCATAGTCTGAATCCAGATCGACTGGCTCGGGGGTGCCATCGGCGAGTGCTGGTGATGTTGTTACGGGTTCAAGGTCACCAGGGTGCTTCTGTCCCTGGGGAGGGGTAGCTGGGATAGAAGTAACTGGAGGGGGTTCGGAGCCTTCAGGGTCAGGTGTTTCGGGACGGTCGACTCTTGTACCACGGCGTGTGGTGACACCAAAGATCGCGCTCAGCGCTTTCTGGAGGTCCTTGTCAAGGTTCTTACTCTTCAAGAGTGTTTGAAACTGCTGTTTTCGGCGCTCATCTTCAAAGCCTTTCGGGAGATCTTGGGATCGTCGGGTGGGAATATCAGGTTTTTCGCCTTGTTTACCAGGTCGATACATGATCTTGAAGTTGAATTCGGATAGGAACTCAGCCCAGCGTGCTTGGCGTCGGTTCAGTTGTTTTGTGGTCATGAAATGCTCTAGGTTTCGGTGGTCAGAGTAGACGTTGACTGGGTTGTCAGGGGACATGCTAGTCAGCTCAGGACGCCATGTTTCAAAGGCTCGGATAATGGCCATTAGTTCCTTATCATAGATATCATAATTAATCTCAGCAGGGGTCAGCTTTTTAGAGAAGAATGCTATGGGTCGGAGTACTCCATCAATCATTTGAGATAGAACTCCTGCAGTGATGAAATCAGAGGCATCGGTTTCTACCCATGTCTCCTTTGAAGGATCAAAATGAGCTAGTACTGGGGCTTCTGTAAAGGCTTTCTTCAAAGCTTGAAATGCTGCTTCACATTCCAGGGTCCAATAGAATTGTCGGTAGCGAACTTTCGTTCTGCCGTTCCTGGTGGTGCAAGTCTCAGAGCCGGTTGTCAATTGCGTCATTGGGTAGGCTATTTGGGAGAAGTTATGGATGAAACGACGGTAAAAATTAGCAAATCCCAGGAATGCTAGGACGTCTTTGGTTGATTTTGGTGTTTCCCATTCTTGGACGGCTTTCACCTTTTCGGGGTCCATCTTAAGGCCGTCAACACTCACAACAAGACCCAGGTATTTGACTTCGTTAACACCGAATTCGCATTTATCGATGTCTACATAAAGGCCATGGTCAAGGAGGCGTTTCAGGATTGCTAGTACTTGGCTTTCATGTTTGTTGGCGTCTTCACTGTAGATAAGAACATCATCCAGATACGCTGTGCAGCAGACGTCTAGGAACTCCATCACAGACTTGTTGATATAGCTCTGGAAGGTGCCAGGGCCGTTGCAGAGACCAAAGGGCATTACCAGATACTCAAATTGTCCAAATCTGGTGTTAAACGCTGTAAGCCATTCTTTCCCTTCCTTGATACGAATTCGGTTGTACGCTGCAATAACATCAAGTTTGGTGAAGATTTTGGCTTTTGAAAGCCGGTTGAGGGTGTCGTTGACTAGGGGAATTGGGTATCGGTTCTTCACGGTGATCTCGTTCAGGGCTCGGTAGTCAACGCATACACGGAGGCCTCCTCCAGGCTTCCTAACCACTAGAACAGGGGCTGCTGTCGGGGATGCACTATGCCGGATAAAGTTGGTGGCAAGGTGTTCTTCCACATACTTCTTGATAACATCTTGTTCTTCCGTATTCAGGGGTTTGTAGTTCTTGGCGAATGGTAGCTTAGTGTCACTGACAAGCTGGATATCATGATCTTCAGGTCGATGTGGAGGTAGTTCTTTGGCTTCTTCTTTCATGAAGACACGAAGAACGCTATGGTAGGCCTTGGGGACTTTGGCTCTGAGTTCCTCAAGGGTGTAGCTGGGCTTTCCTTTCATAAAGATATCATAATCAGCAGGTTGTACTGCGCCAGTCGTGGCTGCACAAAAGTGTTTTGCTAGGGTTGTTTGGTCTCGTGGCATGAATAGAAAGCCATGATGATCTCGGCGTTTTGCCACGGCAAAGAACAGTCGAGCACTAACAAAACAGATATCTAGGCCTTCTGTAGATACTTGTTTTGCATAGCGAGTAGGTGAATCATGGGCATAGGCCTTGTATGGCCGTGCATGGGATAAGCAACCTTTATCAAAGCAGCGTGCTGTATTGAAGTACAGTGATCGTTCTACCCAATCCACATGGGGGTTGTGATCTTGCAGCCATGGGTCTCCAAGGACAACCTTGAGTTCAGGGAGTGGTGTAATATAGAAGAGATGCTCTTCTTCATGCTCTCCAATTCGAAGAGGAGCAAGGGCCGCTTCGGTAATAGTTCGATAGAGGGTCTTGTCGGCAAGATGTAAGGAAACAGGTTTCAACAGTTTGAATGTTCTAAGCTTGAGTGCGCGGGCAATAGAGGAATCTAGCACGTCAACTTCACTACCACTGTCAATGAGTGTGCGGAACTTCTTTTCAGTCACATAAGAGGATACAACAAGGTGTTTCCCTTTCTGGAGGCTCCGTTCATCACGGGAGCTCAGAGCTAGAGAGGAGATAGTATAACGTGTGCTAGGGGCCTCTATTGCTGGGGATGGTAGTCCTTGATCGCGACTTTGACCAGGGACTACTCTTTTTCCTCATCAGAGATACTGATCTGGATCTGCTTCTCAGTTTCAGTAGCAATCTCGTTGAAAGACCTGGTGCTGCGCTGGGAGAACTTTGGGCAGACAGAGTCCCGAACCATGTGGCCAGAACCGCGACAGCTTAGGCAACGGCCTTGCTTGCGAAGGGATTCTCGCTCTTCGTCGGTGAGCTTTGCGGGGTGGTCTTCGGGGTTGTACCAATGGCCAATCCAGCCAGCAGGCTTGGTGGCCGTGGGACGGAGCTTCTCGTTAGCTCTGTGGTTGTTGACAGCGCCGGTGGATGTTGTAATAGGTGTGGTGCCCTGAGCATCTCTATTTCTCCAACGGGGTTGGCTGTCACTATTGGTAGTGATTGATTTGACATTGGTATCCTTGTTCCTCAGGGCTCTTGGGTAGTGGAAGTTGGTTTTTAAACGGGCTTCCTTCACGCGGCGAGCGTCTTCGAGGAGTTCCCGGGTGTTGGTGTAGCGGTGCGCGTACAGTGAGGATGCAATAGCCGGGGCTAGGGTGCCTTTGAACTGCTTGACGCGTTCAGGCTCGGAGGTGCCAGCCTTGGCCCACAGACTTAGGAGACGATGGTAATAGTGCGTCACGGTTTCATCCTTCCGCTGGGTAATGCCACGGAGCTCGCGGCTTGCTTGATCAGCTTGGAGGTGAATTCCCATATAGAATTCAATCTCTTCAAGGAATTCTTTAAAGGTCTTACTTGGATCAATTTCCATGGAGCTTATCATCACATTAAAGATCGGATCTTCCATTTGGGTCAGGGCATATCCAATCTTTGTTTCATCATTAGGGTACAAGGGGGCATCGGTGTTTAATTTCAGCTGAATGGCATACTTCCAGGGACCATAGTCATTAATAACATCTCCGGTCAACGCCTTCTTCGGGCTGTGACCACGGGGACGCCAGTTGGTGGCTTGCAGTTGGGGGTATTCAGTATCCTGGGAGTTCCGCAGCTGTCGGGTCTCGTAGCGGCCGCAAGGGCTGCTGATTCAAGGATCATAGGCTTCGCAGCTGGCACGGGTGTTCGTGTTAGGGTATTGCGGATTAGCGAAGTCTGGAGAAGGGGGAACTTGGAGGTGATAATCAGGCTTGAAGGTATCCTGGGGATGAGGTCTCACAATTGTCGGAGTGTCTTATATTCATTGCCAACGGGAGCATTCTCTTTGGGTTCCTGGTGGTTTTCCAGCTGGGCAGCTTTCAGACGGGCCAATTCGTCCTGGAGGTCTTGGACTTCCTGGTCACGTCTGGTTTGAAGTGCTGCTAGTGTTCCTTTGCTAGCTTCTGCACTGATAGGAGTTGTGCTTTATACCGGTTGCCGCGTTCACGCTCGCGTTTGATAGCACTGGAAAGCTCATCTTCTGGGGTTGGGATCCAGGTGGTCGGGGTAGGCGTAGCTTCAGGCCTACCAGTACCTCCGATACTTGTACGGTCTGCAACAGTTAGAGGAGGCTCAGGTTCATTGAAGTTTTCAAGGTATAGGTGCTTCTGAGCGGCTTCCGAGTGTTTCGACGTTTGGCCTAACGCGCTAGCCAAGGTAACAGTGGGCTTCGGAAGAGCTGGTGTAGCGCCTAAGCTCAGATTGGCAGCCGGACGTTCTGGAGGAGATGATTCGGGGAAATAGCCAGGGATCGGTTGAGCGGATGCAGCATCGGAGGAAGTGTTGAAGGCTATGGAGGCTTGGGAGGGGCGTCGGGTGTGTGCTAAATTATCGTGGGATTTGATTCTGGTGGACAGATAGCTTTCATGGCCAGTGTTAGTGGTTTTCTCAGGCGAATGAGAGCGTGCTCTAGTACCAGCAGCGGGTCCAGTAGCCTGAGCCTTCTCAGGGATTCTCTCGGGAGGCATGGTGATTTGTTCTCAATCGTCTAACTAGTGATCTTGGTCCAAAATTTCGTGGGTCCGTGTGGGTGGGCTGATCCCAACCATGGGTTTAGCCAACGATCGGCAACAGAGTTCTGGGAATGGGGATCAGATCGATTAAAACGATGGGACTGGTGATAACAAGGGAGGCAGAGAAGTGACTCGTCGTATTAGTGTAAGGAACGAGAACTAATAGATATCGTATTATCAAGAATACGACGAGTGAGGAGAGGAAGCGGAGGTCCGGAGGACCCCGCGGCTAAGTCTCGATGGTGGGTCACGTGGCCGATCGGGTCGTAGCCCTACAAGCCGGATTGGGACCGTGACACCTGTTACGGAAAGGTCTGCCTCTCAGATCCTTCCTAACCCTGGTTGCTCTTTGGTAAGCTCCTTTGCCTCGATTGACTCACCAATACCTTGTTCTTAGCCACGTCCAACTAGTATGAAGACTAGTCACGGTCCTTGGTGAAGCTCAGGAGAGGAAGCAGGGCCAAGATATACAGCGACGGCTCTATATCTTGTAGAGTTAAGTGCGTACGAGTTGAGGTGCTAGAGGTAACTCTGGAATAACAAGTGCATTGATCGCGAAGATCTAAACTAACTACAGAGGTAACGAGCGTCCTTATATATCCGTTCATCCTGTTGTAGAGACACCTCTTTTGTAGAGTTGTAGACCATCGATATTTGTGGATAATCTGCCAATCTACAATCCCTTGGCATCTACCTGATAACGTGACGAGTCACGTTATTCTTATGTCAGCCATTCCCGGGTTTGTGCCTGGTCAGGCTACGCTGACATTGGTTCACGTCATTCCCTGATTCCATTTGCTGAGAGCAACCCGTGACGCGCTTGGCGGTTTGATCCTAGGCGTGTCATAACAGTACCAAGTAGCCTGATGTTCTTTGGCTTTCAAGATAAATAGTAGTAGTATTGAAATCCCTTTAGAGCTTATATATTTGATAATTGTAACCTATTCCTGGTTGCCCTGGATAACTGTACAAGGTCTCTTACTGTACTCTACTGCAGTAATAACTTTTAAGGTGGTGCAAACCCCCATTGCAAAGCCTGTTTTATCGAAGTTCCTGTCAGATAAGGCCAAAAGAGTCCTTCTTAGGAGTCGGGCTCAACAGGTCCTAAGGATATTCTGAGATCAGACAAGGAAGGTAAAGTGAAATGCAATGACTTGATAACGTTGACAATGTTGGCTATCTTGGTTGTTCCGAAAATAAGACACGAAGTACAAACTAATTACATGGTAAATGAGCGTCCTTAAATACTCCGTATCATCCTATCCATCATAGTCTCCGGCTATGTTGGCTCTACTCTCCCTCAGGGCCGTCATAGTCAAAGGCTCGGATGGCTATGCCCATATCTTCTTGGCATCAGAGTCAGGGCTATGACCGGCTTGGCTTATCTTTTATCCGTGCTTTGTCACAC
>NW_027396306.1:2478-8213 GCF_047715535.1 Aspergillus foveolatus | reverse complement strand
GAAGTGGTGGTGTTGGGCCTGTTGGCGTACGGAGTTGGAAAGTAATTTTTTCAAGAGCCCGGTCTTGATCAAGTGGTTTAAGACCAGCTCCTGCAAAGCCACTGCAGATATTGCTTGTAGTAAAGACTTGTGCACGTGCTGTAGGGTATAGGTGTAGAAAATCCTGTTTGTCAATATGGTCATTTCCAGCCACCATCAGGCCTTCAACCAACTTTCCGTACGCACGTTTAAGTGGTCCGAAAACACCCACATCAAGAGGCTGAAGAAGGTGAGATGTATGAGGAGGCATGCAAAGGCAGATAATTGCGTTTTCCTTGCAGAAAATATCAAAATCTGCAGTTTGATGGCTAGAATGGCCATCAAGAATAAGCAATCGCTTAGCACCAGTCATGGAACGCTGAGACCATGGTTCAAACACCTCTTTTAGCCATTGAAGCCATTGAAGGCCTATTTTGTCTGTAGTCCAGCCATTCTTACTTGTTGAAAGTATCCAGTTATTTGGAAGGCCTGGTTCTTGGTACCAAGTAGCCTGATGTTCTTTGGCCTTCAAGATAACCACTGGTGGTATTGAAATTCCTTTAGAGCTCACACATTCGATAATTGTAACCCATTCCCGGTTACCCTGGATAACCGTACGAGGTCTCTCACTGCGCTACACTGCAATAATAACTTTTGATGTGGTGCAACCCCCCATTGCAAAGCCTGTTTCAAAGTTCCAAATGTCATCTTCATGTATGCCATGCTCCTTGATGACTTCCTGTACTGTTTGAAACCATTTTTTTATAACTTTTGGGTTCTCCTGCCTTGCGCGTTGGTATGTAATTCTCCGATTATATCTTGTACGAGGTTCAGGGCGACGTTGGGTAAAAGTATAGGGCTAGTTAACTCCAAGAGTTGCAGTTGCATTTCTTGTATGTTCACGGAGCAAAGTTTCTGCCATTTGACGCAGAAACTCTGGTCGGACTGAAAAGCCACGTTTATCTGCATCTAGAAGTTTCTGGGCAAGGACATCTTCTTCAATTTTTGTTAATTTATGGCCATTGGCGCGTGTTTCTGAGCGTGACTTTCTTCGATCTAGGCGAGCACGAAGGGTAGTCCGGGATACCCCAAATACTTCTGCAGCTTTCTGTTTTGACTTTATTTTCTTTTTCATATATGCAGATATAGCCATCTGCATACGGGACTCTTTGTTTAAAGGCATTTTATAAAGAATTGATGAAGATAAAACGCCTCAAAGAAGACAATATCAGATATTTTGGTGGTTGCGGAGAAAAGAGGCCGCTCGGCCATGGAGTACGTTACGCCTGTTCTGGTCGTGACAGGCTTGCCAGCACTACCCGGCGGCGTCGCATGATACTATCGCCTGACATGTATAAAATATATATCAGTACCAGAGATCATGTAGATATCCGCACTAATGTTACTAGTAAACTAATCATGATAGAAGAGAATCTAGAAACTTGATCTATCAAATCTACAATCATATTCCTGTAACTCCCAGGTTTTATTATCTATCATCTAAGCATTCCCTCTCTTAATGCTTCGTAAGTCCCTGTACCTCTCTCTTAACCATAACTTCTAGCAGTATCCTACCCGAAGATGTCCCTTCCTATCTAGAATTTCTTTCGGGCAGTAGAAGTCCTGACCTCGCCAAATGTCTATAGCTATGAACCAGCAATCACAGCATTTTGGGATCATGATCTAGCCACGGATCTGGAGCTAGGGCTCCAGTCTTATTTAGGGCTGTTATAATCATATCCTGTGTGATAGAGAATATCATGTAAGCTTTTGAGACTTCGATTCGTGCAACCAGGATTTTAGTGGGTAATTCTGTAATTCTCCTCGAATCAGACAGTATAGGTACCGCCCATGCCCAACGGTTCCGTCTCGATAATCCAAAAGCCAAGAGTCCTGACTCCACGAAAGGTGTACGTCAAGTAGCAAAGCGGAAATCGAGGCTGCAAAAAAGTTAGTTAAATATTTCCAGGACAGTCAATAGCAACCTACCGCTTGTTTCCCTCGTCGGTCGTGGTCTGTCGATAATGATGCTGCTCTTCGGGGCTCATGGCATCCCATTTCTTAGCTTTCTGGCTATTGCGCCATCGATAGTACAAGTATGTGCCTGGGTACTGGATCAAACACATCCAGATGCAAATGACGAGCAGTCCCTTGTTCGCCTTGAAGTATCGAGGCGAGTCGCTTGATTGATAGATGTTCGCGCCAATCATCCCACTGACCTGCACCCACATGTTGTACAGAGAAGCTGAGACTGTTCTGTTCTGCACAGAGCCCGCATTCCGGCTTGTCCAGGCGACTTGGATGGGGTGGGTGTAGGGGAAAGACAATAAGACCGTGGCGATGGCAAAGTACACCCATGGGCCTATCGGGTCCGGGAGCGCGATCAAGGCCACAAAGCAGGGCAACAACCAGGCGTCTTCTGCCATTGATACGAAGCTTCGGTTGTTGATCAGTTCACTGAGTGCAGTGATCAGCAGCATCGTGATGCTCGATCCGATGATCCAGGGAATTGAGAGCAGGTTGGTCTGGATGACGTTGAAGCCCAGTTCGCGCAGCGAGAGGGTGAGATATTGGTTGACGGGGTACTTAGGAATACCGAAGAGTAGGCCCAGCGCGTATAATGGCCACATATCGTAGTCTTTGGTACACTCCCAGATCTGGCGGACGGAGAGGCCCTGGCGGTTGAACATACCTCCCTTCTGGGGGTCGTCGCGAATCACTGAAGCAAATGTTAGTCACGTTCATTCACATGTTCATAAACCTAAGCAGCTTTACCTGAATTGACAATGATCTTCTCCTCTTTCTCAGTGAAATAGCCCTTTGGATTCCACTTGCTCTTCGTCTTCGCTGGACACTGGGGCATGAGGAAAAACGAGGCAGCGCCGATAGAAACTACTACAAATTAGCGAATGCGCCATGCCAGCTCGGAATTTGCTTACAGGTAAAAGCCCCCCTGCAAATTTGTTAATCATCTCAACAATATACAACAACAACAGTAACTTACTGGATCAGGAACAACCATCGCCAGCCGGCATAGCCCAGGATACCGCGCATGGACACAAGACCAACAGATGCAAATCCGACGCCAATATCGACTGGTGGCGTCAGCAAGAATACACCCAGATCCCACAGACTAGATAAAAAGCTTACCCAATTGAGAAGACATCCAGTACCAGGCCAGCCGGACGGGAAGTGCGCTGCTAGTGTAGAAATAACTGAGGTAGAGGATAGTGTCAGGGATGAACCCGCCCTGGAACGTCGCAATCAGATAACGAGTGGCAAGAAACGAAGCCCGTCCATTGAGAAAGAACTGCAGGGCCGAGATTATGCTAAAGATGCAGATCTGGATAGGAATCCAGATATCGGGGCCGATTCGCTTCGAGATGATCTGTGATGGAAGCTCCGCAACGAGGAAGCCCACCCGGGAAATAGTTTGGCCTGTGTTGTAATCACTCTGTGAGAGACCCAGATCATCGAGCATGTTGTCTGAGACCGCGTTGGAGATGTTATTGCGGTCAATGTTGAGCGCCGCAAACATCACGCAAACCCAGACCATGATCTTTAAGTCGACCTTACGGCGCACGGCCCTCTCCTCACGCCATGTCCATCGAAAGCTGGGGTCAAAGGCTCGCCAATTCTCCCACTTGGGGTGGATAAACAGACTCTTGTACTCTTCGATATTCTCAGAGTCCCAGATGCTCGGTTGGGTAGCGATCGCATCAAGGTCGTACTCCGGCTTCTTTCCTTTGCGGATCCGAAGGAGGCGCAGGATTGCATCACCAAGAACTGACTCCATCCGTTGCGTCTGCTGGCTTGCCAATGCTGGAGCCATAGGGGGAGGCGCTGTGGCGCCGCTGGGCACCCGCGCCATGCCCTCACTGGCACCCTTAGACCTCAAGCTCTCAGTGTCGGAGCCCGAGGGCGTCGAGCCATCGACGGGCGTGGCGCATACGGTGGGCTGCTTAGCAGACATCTTGCTTTAGTTGTCGGCAGCAGGGGCACGCGTTTAATGGAGCTACGAGATCAGGATGGCTTACTGCTACTTATACTGCAAAACGACTGACTCAGTCTATGTTGATTTAGCTTCACGGTAACAACCTGGGTATCAAAGGCGAAACCGGCCCCGCCGTGATACCAAGCTAATTCATAGCGTTGCCTCTAAACTCTTGATCTACTGTTCACTCGCAAATATCTAAATGTGCAGCCCTGTTGAATCTTAACTTAAGACAGCGGTTCTTTGAAGTCAGGCTTTGTGGTTTTGCTTGAGGGCGTTCCAATTCCTAATGCTTCGTCCACTGCAGCATTATTCCAGAATGTAATGTGCCGAGGGGGTATCTGATAATCAATACGACATACGGCGGGTGTCTTGCGTCAGTTTGCCATGGACTGATGAATTGATTCACAATTGTCTGCGTGAATGTCGTGCTCTGTGCTAGTGTGGTAGTTTCGACCCTACCCCACACATACTTGGGCCGGTCGGTCTTGGTATGCTGTCGAGACTCGTTTTGAAGGGTTCTGATAGAGCTTTGATTTTATCTAACGGCAAAATGCTTTTGTCGTGGCCATAAATCCATTAGCCTTGTCAAGTTTGCGTGAGTAGTCAATTGAACGCGAGATACGTTCTGAGCGAGGGCTGAATACGACCATGCCTATCCTGAATCTGATATAGTGGATCATTTCAGGTCTTAGCAGACACCTTATAGGCTGGTCGTGGCGGGGTCCATTTCGACCCGCCATTCTTCGGAAAGACTCCGCTTGACTGAAGTACGGGAAGGCTTCGGGATGTCCCTGGTTTAGTAATTCTAAGCAGAGAGTAAATCTAAACAGATGATCTGAGGTAGAAAATATATGAAGCATCAGACAAACAGAACTCAGCGGTCTTGGTAAACATCCATAAATACAACCGTAAAAGTTTTTTTTTTTTTTTTTTTTTTTTTTTTTTTTTTTTTTTTTTTTTTTTTTTTTTTTTTTTTTTTTTTTTTATTTTTTTTTTTTTTTTTTTTTTTTTTTTTTTTTATATAAATGCTTGCCTGAGAAGCGTCCAGGGGGGCGCGGTCTTTTGCCTCCTGTTACTCCTATATTCTTAGCAAAAAGGAAATAAAAGAGGCCGGTCCCAATCTTCTTGTTGCTTGTTGGAGAGCAGATGTGGAAAACCATGTTGCAGACTAGCGTGCCAAGAAATGGTTAAAAGCAGTGATACAATTGAACGGCTGAAAGCAGGGACAATATAAACAATCTGTATAGCGGAAGCAGTGAAACACTGCTCTAGCCAGGTAGGGAAGGAGCAAAGCGTCTTGTATTTCTTGCATCTTGTGGGCGCAATTGCGGGCGCACTTGCAAGTAATTTGTACGAGGCTTTCACTCATCAGCGACATGACTGGCACGTTTCGCCCACAGAATCTGGACCCCTTACACTGTTCCCGCCTGGGACTGCAGTAGGCATGGCTTGCCAGGCATATTGAATACAGTGATTTGGAGAACTATTATGCAAAGAGCGCAATAAATACTGTTTTCATATTTGCAGTGGTCCTTGTGGGATATTTCTGTCTTTTCGCTAGCGAACACCGCCGAGAGCTTGTCCAAGGCATTTCCCTGTGATATGGAAATGTCATGTATATGCCGGTGTCAACCGGAGGAGACTCCTCCTTACTAATCAATGTTCAGCACCTCGCTCGTTTACATATCTGTTTGATACTCTACGCCGTTTGTATAGCAGG
>NW_027396306.1:0-1213 GCF_047715535.1 Aspergillus foveolatus | reverse complement strand
ATCAAACGTCGCAATCTCCCAGAAAGCAATGACAAGCATGTAAAACGACAGTTTCTGGCAGCTATATCACCAGTTTCCTATTCCTTCGCAGATAGGCAGGCGGAGATGATGAACGACCCAATGTATGAGAAGGAGGATTTTCATGCGCTTCTAGGACGATATCGGACATATCTAGCCAATACTGAAGGCTTCAAGACAACAACCTCTGGAATGGCATTCGCAACGTTCCATGGCCAGAGCAATAATCCATCGACCTTACCTAAATCCAACAACAACGGGCACCGGAGTTTATGTATATGCGGAAAGAACCATGCATACAGCAATTGCTGGCATATCATGTGCTCGAAACGACCGAAAGAGTGGAGACCTAACAAAGAGATTGAAGCCAAGATTAGCGAAGCTATCGCAAAAGATGACAAGGTTGGGAGAAAGATCAAAGCCTTGATGGAACAGGATAAGCAACAAAATAAGGGTGATGACCAGAAAGAGAGCAACAAACCAGAGGAACATCATGTCATGACACTTGTTTTCAGCGCAGAAACTGGCAGCTCATTAAAGAATTGTTTTATCCTGGACTCTGGAGCTTCAACACATGTCTGCAACGACATCTCGAGATTTGAAGACTATGATCCATCAGCAACCGGAATTCTTCGTGCTGGCGATACAACAATGAGGATACAAGGCGCCGGAAGCGTCAAAATCCGTCCAAATTGTGGAGGAGAATCAGGAAATATTGTCATTACCTTGACCAACGTAGCCTATGTGCCAGGACTTCATACCAATATCATTGGAGCCAGAAGGCTTAAGCAGGCAGGATATAGCTGGGATTTCGACAACAATACTATCAAGAAAGGGAACAACATCGTCTTCAAGATTGGAGATCATCCATCAGGTCTCTGGGTCGTGGAACAACAAGGCAATGATGCATACGCCTTCGCAACTGCAGACAATCGACGATCAGCAAAACCACTGCTCCTAAAAGGGAATATAGATATTTGGCACCAAAGAATGGCTCATACTCACATCGATGTTTTACGGCACCTTCCTGATGCAGTTACGGGTATCAAAATTAACGATGCAGATGCAAATCATGATTTCAAGCAACCATGTGAGGATTGCAAGCTGGCAAAAGCTCCACAGCAGATCTCTCGAAGGCCAATGATGACCGCCACTACCCCACTGGAGCGAGTACACTTCGATCTCATGGTTTATG
>NW_027396305.1:0-8215 GCF_047715535.1 Aspergillus foveolatus | reverse complement strand
AATCCGAGACCTGATGATTCATCTCTTTTCAACCAAATTTGAGCTTAAGCACAGTGAGCTTGATCTAATAAAGGAGCAGCTCTCTATTGGTGAGGCTGCATTATCTGATCAGGCAGCTAAACCTGTTCCTACACTTGCTGAGCTTGATCCAATAAGTGAAGATGAGGAGGATAAGGAAGAAGGGGGGAAAGCAGATAATGTTGCTGATTCAGATTCAGATTCAGATTTAGATTTTGATTCAGATGCTGAGGTGGCCTCCAAGCAAATATTACCTGCAACCCAGCCTGCAGTACGTGTTAAGCAGGTACAGGCCCAGAATAAGCGGGCTCACAGTCAGATCGAAACTCAGAGTTCCTTATCTTGCTTTTGCTTTCCCAGCTAATGCTAACCTCGATTCACGCGGAAATTCTATCAAGCATGTTTCATGTGTTATTGATCTTGATATCACATGTCAATGCCTACCTACCTTTCAGAATTCATGCTTGATGTACCATACTCGAGCAAACCAGTCAACATCTGCCACCAAATTACAAAGCAAGCCTACTACTAAACCAAAGTGATAATTGTTGGATTATTCCAGTACTGCTCGATCCTAAACTCGACATGCGCATCGAAATGTCAACATACTCGCAGCTTCCCCTCATATAATCTCCCAAATGCGGCCCCAGTGCGTGTCGTTCCATTTCACCTATAACACATTGACTACGGGGTATCTAGCATTTTCCGAGAGCAGCTATCAAAATATCAGTAGAAGGTTTCACGGGAACAAGCTATCTGTCTTACCAGCTGTACACTTGCTATCAGTATAGTAGCCATTGACATAGCAAACACCACCACCGGACAAGGGAACCTGATCCCAGGTGCTTATTACGTTCCCGTCAGCAATCCTGAAGATTATAATTGATAAAACAACAAGCTTGAAGACTCTAACCAGTTCCCCTCGTAGCAGTCACCCGACTTGTAGCAATTGAATGGATAGCTATATCCAACAGTGACACTTCCCACGACACCGTAGTCGAATCCAGGGCCAGAGCGGCAATTGACAGTGCTGGAGCTAGAGTTGACAATATAACAGCGCACGGCGCGCTTCACGAGACCCAGCGCTTCGGGGGAAATGTCCCTGGCTTCGACTGGAGTAGCGAAATCCGCGACGTTTAGTTCACCAGAGGTCTCGGCGGTAGGTGCCGCCAGAGCAACAGAAAAAAGAGCAGCGAGAGATAGGAGTTGGAGCTTCATGGTTCTATGCTTATTTGGTTGATTGATCGCGGAAGGATTCAGAAAGAAATCGTGGTACTGAGTAGATTGCGGGGTGTAACTCGATGAAGGGAGGTTGGTATTCTCCCTTTTATATTGCATTCAGCCCAGGCATCTCATCACCTAGCAAGATGAATTTGCTGACTATTGTTGAAGGAGATGCCAGTGGATGCATCCATCAGACCGTTAGACCGCAATGCATGTCGTATTCGATATTACCTTCCCTTCCATTCATGCGAACGTGACTGAGACACGGCATTGTCTGCTGTAACTGTAGCATCTGAATACAGTGAAAATGTAGTAGACTGCACCAATTTTCTCTCAAAACAGAAAGCTCGCTCAAAGCCAACATCTTAGCTTGCTAGGTAGTGTTACTTGCCGCGGCGGACAACCCTGCGGACCATGAGGAACTCCAGTGATCAGACTGCAGAATATGCAGAATATAGAGTCTGATAAATTGCTGCGGGGTAACATTCGCATCAATTGATAAAAATGGCAGGGGAAATGCTTGTTTGTGTGACTTTCTGCATGGCACGAACACGAGATAAACCTCGTATTCAGTAGACAGACCCATGCACTGACCCCAGGCTTTCCTCAACAGGGAAATGGTGCAAAATCGAAGCCCAATACGGGGCGGGTAAGACTGCTCTAGACTTCTTGCTAATCTTAAAGGCGTATACTACATGTTGTCTGTACCTTGACAGTGACATCTGCATGAGATGTTGTCGGCACCTACTGGCCCCCTTGCTTTAGGGACCAAGAACCACCCTCGCAAGGCCTTCCTAACCTAGGTTAAGGCGCGGAATTTTGCCTGCAATAGGTGCTGTACAATACTTAGGTGTGGGAGATTTATTCAGTTGTCTCCAATTTATATTGCCCCGGCACAATATGCACCACGCGGCGTGACACCGTACAAAATCACAGATGATCTAAATACGAAAATAAGGCTCGAGGTAAAAGGGAAAAAATCTCAGAGGGGATTGGTAAAAGGGATTTGGGGAGATTGAATGCTAAACATGGGTCAGAATTATTTTTTTTGTTTATATATACGCATATCTGAGCTCTGGTATAGACTGTATAAAGGCTCAGAATATCCCGAAGATCCTTTGGCCAGGAAGGCAAGAGAGACAGCCATAGAAGCAATCAAATAGTCACAGGACTCAGATAGAATTGAAGATTTTCTTGTCTGACATAGTCCAGATGCTATTGACTAGCCATCTTATTCTATTGTGTTATATTTGCAGCATATTGCTCTTATGCTTGCCTCTTATAATTGTTAAGACGCTTTTGATGTCTTTTAACTTGCTCCAAAGACTTAGATCTATCCTGTAACGGGCGTAGGCAGTATTATTTTCAACTGGCTGTCCTGTATAAACGAGTATCACAAGCTTAGAGAAAGGAACAAGAGATAGAAGCGCAGATATCTTCCTCCTCCCTTTTATCAACCTTTCCGGTTGTACGTCAAGACTTTTCGGATCTGCATGCCGACGGATCTCTCTACCGAAGCTGCGCGCTGCAATTACGAGGCTGTATACCGATGTTGCAGAAACCTTATTTAGATCTCTGGAATCATTCCTGGTTGAGGGCATGGCCGCCAACCAAAATCCAGGCCATAGCTGTGACAGTTTGAAGAAGGTCATATTTGCCACCTGCGATACAGTGACAAGGCCATAAAGTCTGACAATATAAACAACAAGTCTTTTTACATCAAGCGCCAATAAGCCTTCCAATTAATCCCTCCGTATGCGCCTGCACCTTCTCAACAAGCCCTTGCTCTCTCAAACCAGCCAGGAACTCCCTTGCCTCAGTAGAAACAGTCTCCCCATGTGCTCCAACACTATAAACACCACTTCCAGCAACCCCATCGATCCCCATAATAGCCCCTACATCACCTGCGGCACTATCTGGACCCTTTCTAGATGGATATCGCCCACTAGTCCCCAAAAACAAATGCCTCTCCCCGCTCTCCTCCGCACTCATCCACTCTTCAATGCCAACAACCATACCTGCATTCCCACCCGCAATCTCCAGCAGCCGCCGCGAAAGAGGCGTATCGACAGCCCCAGGATATGAATGGATGAATGAAACATTTGGTGCGCGCTGGCCTAGGGAGATTAGAGTCAAGGAAATGAGACTGGCCATATGCCCGCGGATTTGGGTGGGTGAGATGTGGAATGCCTCCAGGTCGGATTTGTCGAGAGGGCCTTCGAAACCGGCAGCGGCGATGGTTATGACACGGTGAATGGATGGATATGAAGATGATAATGAGGATGAAGATAAACGCGTGGGTGTCGTAAAGGGCTGGAGAAGGGGGAAGAGATTGGTTATGAAGCGGGTACGCGAGGTATGAAGGAGGCTTGTGAGATAATTGAGTCCCTCAGGGGTTTCTATTCCCGGTATGAGCGTATCTTCAGATAGATTAGGAGTGATCCGCGAGCGCGGCGTACCTGTACGGTCCAAGTTTGGCGTCCCCTGGCTCAGGTACAACAAATTTACTTCTGACTCCCTGTTTTTGATCTGTTCACAGACCTCATCGACGACCCTGAGTAGGCTGATATCTGCCTGGATGAAGATGTATGACCCCTCGGAGTTCAGAGCATGACATTCCGCGATAAAAAGATCAGCTGCTACCTGCGAGCGACCGACGATGTATGCGCGAGGTTTGACCGTGTGCTTTGCAAAGGCCTTTAGGGTCTCAGCGCCGATGCCGCTCGTGCCGCCTACAAAGACAGCGACAAGGCCGGGTGGGAGGGTGGAGGGGAGTTGGGCATTAGACGAGATAATCTTTTGCAGGGAGACCATTGTGACGGTGATAGAGGAGTGTATACCTACCAAAGAATTATGGGAGTGGTTGCAGTTTATCTGTGTGGTCTATATATGCCCAATGTATGGAGTAAGTAAACGCCGAATGAAGAGCCAGCCAAGACCGAACGAAAACGCCGAAGGTGCAGAACTAACGCCATGTCTTCCACCCCACATCCCGCTTGCTCTCCTCCAACATTTTATCTTATGCATTGCAACATGGAGAGTCAACGACCAGCAAAGATCCGGTCTGCCTGCAATCGGTGCCATGCACAGAAACTCCGATGCGTCCTGAAGCCCGGCCAGGTGCAGTGTGAACGTTGCCTCCGGCTTGATACAGTGTGTCGGTTCGCATCTCGTGCCCCGCGCGGCTCACAAAGGACTCGGACACGCTCGGCTGCAGGAGAAACAGAGAACATGCAGCAAGATGCATATACTGGGGATCTCCAGCTACTTCGTCTAGCTGCTACTGGTCATGTCGCCGATATCGAGCTGCTGGCTCCTAATGATGACGCCTGGCTGGGTTCTCTTGCGCTAACCACAGAGCTCGACCATCCGCAGGGAGTCCCGACTATTTGCCCTGCCGATATCACTCAGTTATGGGACACAGACATACCGATTCAGCTCCCAGAACCTATTCCTACGTCATCAACACCAAGTCTAGCCAGCGAGCTGGCAAGTCTGAGCATAGCCCTCTCTGACCTCTCCGGAAAACTCCCCTGCACCCGAGAAGGGGCCCCAACGTCTGCATCAACGCCAGAATTAACCACCACCCCTTTTATTCTAGACGACCTCTTCGCGTCAACCACGCATCTCACAACCCTCATTGAATCCAACATCCCCGTTCCTACCCCCAGTCTCAGTCTCACCAAATCCGTATATCACGACAATACCACAAGTCTGCTGATCGCAGCCTGTACCACTCAAATAACAGCCCTCTACCTAGCCGTTCTTCACCTCATCCGGCGGTGTCTCGAGCACTCGCTTGGTCCACCAAGACCACGGCCCGGGTGGGCGGTGGTCCTTCCGGAGGTAAAGATGGGGGTGTTTAGTGCGCCGGCTATAACTGTTAAAGAAGGGGAATTATTGACCCCGGGAGTGCCGGTGGAGAAGGGTAAGGTGTTTATGTATATGTGGATGACTGTGGTGTTTTCGGGGGATAGTTTGGGGCGATTAGGCAGTATGTTGAGGGAGAGAAAGGGGCAGGAAGTGGGACTCGGAGACGGTACCGATGGAGGAGCTGGTCAGGAACAGTGGCAGGGTCCCGCTCGGTTGGCTCTTGGGGCAAGATTGTGGGAGGATATGGTGGAAAGAGTTGATGTGGTTCTCAGGGATGTTGAGCGTACGAAGGGGTTGTTGGCATGAGAGCCCAAATATTAGGGTTTGCGAGCTTGATCACTTAACCTCCGGTTATATGTTAGGATATATCCTGATATGGAAATATTATGTGACACTCATCTCGAGCACCGGCGCGGGGGATGAGACCGCTGGCTGATCAGGCCACACCATATAGTGGCCTGACCAATATCTCCAATTCCCGAAGGTCTGGCCTTCAATGTAATCGAGAACGATAAATAGAGGACCTATCGTCAAAGGAGATAGACAATCAATCGTCATATGGCATCAGATCCTTAGTAGGCTTTGTTCGTGTAGCTGATACAGTTTCCTTCTGCCCTTTCCCCATTGAGCGTCCACAACAGAAAGGGAACACAACTGACCGGCGACTTGTGTAGAGCTCATCCGATATTATCATGATTCACGTGTTCATTGTAGGAAAAATGCAATGGAAGATCAGTGTTACTGTTAGATGCCTTCCATTCAGCGGCTGATTATGAATGTAGGTATTTCGCTCGACTATCCCGACAATGACGGACGCAAGGCCAATCCGTGCTCTCTTTGGCGGTCTCATGCAGTGAAGCTGAAATCAGTAACCCAGGTAAATGGACATGTTCCTTAGTGAAGTCCGGCAGAGAGGGCACCGCAACTGGTGGCTCAATCTCATCGTCCGAGACGCCTAGCTGAAATGATGTGGAAAGGGCGTTCATGAGGTAACCTCTGCCATGGCTTTCATCGACCACAATTAAGCTTGTGCTAATGCAAGGCCGCTGGATGTCGACGCAAGCCTGAATACTTAGGGGTCGGAGAAGAGATTAAACATTGATAGAAACTCTTTTATTTGTAATCGAAAATGCATATTAGCGTACATCCCCCTGAACAACGCCCAGCCAAAACTCATGATGAAGCTTCACAGCAATCCTGCCTGGAAGAACCACCTATCTGTCTTGACTAAGTTGCTTCAACCTTTCATAACAAAGCAAACCCGGGGTATCCTCTCTGAAACTCTTTACTATCTCTGCTGAGACTTCCAGGCCGGCATTGATAATGCTCTCTGCAGACTTCTTGTACCCCTCCTCCAATGCGCAACCTAGCGCCCCTACACCATAATTAATAACTTCTTCCCACTCCTCTGAGCTGCGTCTCTCCTCAATACGCTTGACCATCAAGCTAACAATGCCTGGCTCGCCAGCTGACTGGGTTATTGCCTTTAAACATTGACCGAGGCAAAGCGCAATGCCGTTCGTGTTATTGTTTTCCAGATAAAGTGAATACTCTGATTCCAGGAGCTGGCCGAATACCGCAGTCACCTCTTCAGTTGTTTCACTCGCAATATAAAGACAGTGCAGAGTAAACCAGCTATGATGTACCTTCTTGGCTAGCAAGTCACAAACACGTATATAACACTGTTGTAAGGCGGCTTGATAAAGATTAAAAAGCAGTTTGATGATGGGAACTGTCTGTTTCCTCGTGCATTGACGGTGATAATATTCCACCACCTTGAGTGCGATCTCTTCATCTCCATTATTGATGATTGCCAGTGTAGCTTGTTATAACTTCTTCATCTTAGGTGATACTGATGTTGACCGTGGCGAATCAGCCTTTCGCAGGCACTTGGAGGCATGTTTGTTTGCCAGTTGTAGGAGAGAATCCAGTATAATTGCTGGGCCTGATGGATCCGGTCGCCTTCCAAAGGTGCCTGAATGAGGCATAGGACAGCTCGAGTCATCAAGTAGGGATGACATTTGGCGCGTAATGGACAAGTCTATGATGCTAATATTCTATTGAACTCCGAGACCTTGACGCAGCTTTATAGGATTACCCTGGGCCATAAGTTTCTAATGACCATGGTTTAACCCTGTGCCATGATTTGACTATTACTAGGCACCATGCCATAGACCGGATTGACTGTACTAGTGTAATTAAAGCAACTGACACATGCTACGGTCCTTTAGGAAATAGGCACATAACGTAGCCGTTAAGGCAGCCGGTGCACGTCACAGAAGACATGGCCACTGGTGCATGCCGTGGCGCATACGCTGCTGTACCCCTGGGTGCTTAACCAAGTTAAGGTACTGGATTCATCGGCCCCAGGTACATATTGGCCTTGGAACCCCGGACCTAGGTCCCAAAATCACCTAGGGACCCTAACCCGCGTATCATATAGACCTGGACACTAGATTAGCCTAGGTACAGAGATCTAGATGTTTCGAGGGTGTAGAGACCTAGCTTTAACTCCTGATGTTGCGCAGGCCCTTTTGTATAAGCCTCGAGGGATTGCTTTGATTTGTATAGAGCGTTCTAGCCAAATCACACGACCAATATAGTTTAGGACCGAAATTCACCGCCTATCTTGCGTCGTTGAGGAGATAGTGAGCGTCCTCTATGTTCAAAGTCCTCGAGTTTCCGCTTCCTTGGTCACATTTGGTATTCCACATTTTCCAGGTGCTGGCACAAGAGCCTGTATAAACTAGCTTCACGATTTTGTATTATACTCTTTCATCCCATCACGGAATTTCTCGTCAGTTGGTAGTCGATAGGCACTCATGAATGGACTTCGCCAAAACCCGCAGAACCCATTACCCGACCCGACCCAACCCGCAATTGGGTCGGGTTTTGGGACCAATTGTCTAACCCGCACGCGGGTTATGGATTCTGACATTGAACCCGCAGACCCAACGGGTACCCATGCGGGTTACAAACAATGCAAACACTAGGGTATGATGTACTAACGTGGTTGGTAAGCGAGCTGCGCATGTAAGCGAGCTGCGCACCTGCATACAGATTTCCTATATTTTGATCCTTTAATCAACCACAACGCCAT
>NW_027396304.1:0-8220 GCF_047715535.1 Aspergillus foveolatus | reverse complement strand
TTTCCAATGTCTGTTTCCAATGTCTGTTTCCAATGTCTGTTTCCAATGTCCACTGCCCAATGTCCACTGCCCAATGTCCGTTGTCCAATGTCCGTTGTTCAATGTCCGTTGTCCGATGTCCGTTGTCCGATGTCTGTTGTATTAGTGGTTGTTGAGCGTGTTCTAATGTCACGGGCTAATGCCATTCACTATCCTACAGGTAGGATTATTGCAGAAGAACACGCTGAAGAAAGAAGAAAAGAAAAGAAACAAGATCGCCAGGTAGAAACATCTAGATATGCGCCAGCTTACTAACGAGTCATGTGACGGTAAGGTCACGTGAAGCGAGTGGCCGTCGACGGCCTCGAGCACTACTTCCGGGCAGGGCCCGCTACACAGGGCTAGACTGTGCCTTTGCGACTACACGTGGACCACAGTATTATCAAGTGTACATTTGATTGTATAACAGTTCGAGAAAATTGGGTATTCCCGTGCGGTCATAATTTGGGGATTGTGTATTGATTACAGCTCATAAATCCAACCATGGGGTGCACCAAGAACCCGCCCAGTAGTACAGGGCTGTGGATCTCCCCTCTATATACTTGTCAGATAAGGCCAAAAGAGTCCTTCTTAGGAGTAGGGCTCAATAGATCCTAAGGATATTCTGAGATCAGACAGGGAAGGTAGGTTGAAATGCAGTAACCTGACAATGTTGGCTATCTTGGTTGTTCTGAAATAAGACACGAAGTACAAAACTAATTACATGGTAAATGAGCGTCCTTAAATACCTTGCTCCATCATATCCCCAATATGCCGGTATCATACTCCTATTATGTCCCGATCATACTTCCAGTATGCCCTTCATATTGTAGATATGACCCTAGTCCCCTTCGGGCCTTTAGCCTCATATTGCCAGTATGATAGCTCCGGGCCGTCATTCTTCCGATATTGTCACACGCTGGCTGCGGCGCTGCTGGTTGATTGGCTGACGTTGTTCAGTCACTCCTGACAATACTCCGTGTCTACCAACCAATTTCTTACAGATCCCGTCCACTATCACTCTCCATCTCTATTTCCGCATTCTAGTCCTGCAGGTACAACGGCGCTCCTCCCCGTTATGCCGTATAAATCCAATCCCCCTGCGCAGCCGAGCGCGACGGCTCTTTAATCCGGACGGGGCCATAGTCTGCATACTCGTACGTATCATCGTACACCGCTATCCCCGTCTGTCGCATGTTGCTCGATTTGGGATAACCCGCATGCTGCACGTAGCCTGCCTTGGAAGAGTAATTTGCCTGTGGGGTCCTCCGCGAGCTCGCCCGCCCATATCTCCCCCCGGGAGGATTCGAGCTGCGTATATTGTGGTTGTCTTGTCGCGCCCGGCGCGTGTGCTCGAAGATCTCATCTAGTAGCTCTGTGCTAACCCACTTCGTTATGATGATGGACTCTTCGTCGGTCTGTTGTTTCAGTTAGCAGGGCTAGCTGGCAAGGATAGGGTACTGTAGAGGGTCGATGAAGAGCAACCAAAGCTCGAGGACAGAAGCTCATACTAGCAGTTAGGAAAATATATTTATATAATACGAGCTTCAGGACAAAAATTCTACAGACCTCGTCAAACTGCCACGGAAGGTGATATGCGTCTAACGTGCTGGGCAGGACATATTTGCGGGGAACTTTTGTCCAGCTCGCCGGCTCTTCTTTCTTGTCGCCGCCGCCGTCGTCGCGGTCACTGTCACTGTCAGCATCGTCGTCTTTTCTGCGTCGGAGCGCATCTTGCTGGGCGAGAACGGTCTGGATTTCTTCGTCGGTGTAGCCGGCCTCGGTGAACTCTTTTAACACGGCGTCGCGGAGAGGGTCTTGCTCTGATGATGATGATAATGATGATGATGTTGTTGTTGTTGTCATTTTTGATTGATTTGGTGTTGTGTTTAAGATATGTGACGGAGAAATAGCACGCCCACGTCCAGCTGGACATGGTCCTGGGCACGGACACTTTTTGCTCAGCCTCAGCCGCATCGATCGATGTTGCACCAAGCCTAAAGCAGCAAGAGAGCCTGTTTAAGTCCCGAGTCCGAGTCCCGCCAGCTGGCTTGCCCCGCCTTCTCACTGACGGTGATGGTGTCAGCCCGCCGCAGACTAACTACTGTCTTCTTTTGAAACCGCATCTGCTACTCTAAACGTGTTTACGGGCTAAAATGTCGCCGCAAGGCCATAATCCCCGATACTTGAATCGAACTGAGGATTCCAAGATTGAACTGGTCGTTCCTGGAGATTATCCTAGGAACTCTCCGAAAGCGAGCCTGATCTCGGTTGAAGCAACTGCTCACGTGCACCTGCTGGAGAATGACCCTTCAGGCCCAGCAGATGAACCACCAGGTCTGCTACTGGGGATCAAGCGGATTGATACGACGACAAAGATTGAACCACCGAAGCAGCTGCGATTGCTGCACCTATCAAACAATGACCACGGGATGGAATTCAACACCTTCCTTAGATGCGCGCTGGAAGCATACGGCCTCACTGAACCCCAGACGAAAAATACCATCTTCAAATTCTTCGATCGGTTCCTGGCACTCTCCGAGCAATCCACTTTTCGCGGCGGACGGTTCAGTCCTGTCCCAGCCTCGACAAAAGTTCGTCTCCCAGGACACAACGGTAGCAAAAAGGAGGAAGAAGTCCGAGTGAACTTCATCGCAATTCCCTACTTCTTACTACACGATCTACAGCGCCCGCCCCAGCGCACCACCATGTCTCGTACCAAAGTCCACTGGATCCAACCACTGGTGCAATCCGGCTACCACCTCGACTCATCCATGGCGCGCGAGAACCAGCAAGCGATTCGACGCCTATACAGCCATATCAAGCAGGTCATCCACGTCCCCCGGCTGTGGGTGTTGAGTATTGGGCACAACTTTGTCGCGACGTGCTCGCCGACACCACTGTTTGATGGCCAGACATTGTCATCGGCGTCTCCTGGCATTACCCTCCGCACCATCGGAGGCCAGACGGCTTTCCCGCCTACAGTTCGCATCACGACGCCGTGGGGCTTTGTCTTTTGCCTTGAGCGCGGGAAGTGCGGAGTGTGGTTTGTAAGTGATTCTATCTATACCCGTTCGCCATTACGCGCGCAGTTAGACACTCATCACCACACAAGGAATTTCTCTACCGAGTGCAAGCCATGTTGAGCAGCGTAGCTTGTGAGGGTACCTCAATAGACACAAGGAACTGGATTTACATACTTGAAGTCGACGGTAGCACAATAGATGCCCGCCGCTGGCGCTCCCTCTGGGAGGCTCACGGTGACGACAACCCGCTTCTCGCGATCATCGCCTCGCCCCCTCCAAATCCCCCCCCACCCCGCGAAGAGCCCATTGAACTAAACGCATCAGCAAATAGTCCATCCGCCCAGATCCCTGAACTGCGCTACCCTTCCGTCGTCTCCGACACCCTGAAAAAACTAGACAAGCGGGTGCGCGAGCACCGCGAACGACGAAGCCGCACAATAGCGACAATGCAGAGCAACCACGCCGGTAGCGATGATGCTGATGGCTTTGGGCAGTACAGGCACACAGATATAAATAACTACCTCAGTCCTTCCTACCACAGGCCTCCCAACCCCGTGAGGCTTCGGAGGCGACGGTACCGCAGCGCAGTGGAGCATGATAACGATCATCCATACCAGTATGTCGACCCGTATTATTCGCCACCGAAGTTCGTTCTTGATGCAATTGGGAAGCAATCTAGGAGAGGAAAGGAGGATGGTGAAGGGCATGGTCTGGCCCAGCGAGCAAGTGGTACTGCCGGGGTCTCGCAGACAGACGGCCCCGGCGCCGGAGTTGGGTCGGCCACCCAACGAGACAAAGAACGAGGGCAAGGAAGGTCACTTCCTATCTTCAAGTGGCCTATTGGGAAGAAACCCTCTGAAGAAGCATCATCGGACACCAATGACGCAGCATCGACTCGTCGAATGAAATCCCTCCTCGCCTACATACACCGGCACATGCTCTTCCACACAGACAACGCAAAATTCTCTTCTTACTTCCCACCGCCGACAGCAACATCAACAGCAATGCTCCTAAACAGGACCTATAACGCCATCCCCTTGAAAACCAAATCCAACGTTGAATCCCAACTCCTCCACTTACGCGACACCCACCACGTAAACAATTATATCCTCGACCTCCTCCGCACTTTCGTGCGCGGGATATCAGACTTCCTCGACGAATTCATCGCGCCCGACTACGAGTGCATCGTCAAGGGAAAAGTATGGGCCGCCGTGTCGGCGGTTCTTGAAACATTTCGCTTTAGCGGCCGCACCATGACCACCAATACCAAGATCGACCCTATCACACCACTGGCGTACCAAACCAACATCCTAGAGGAGTACCATGTCAACATACTGGCTATTCCTTTGGATCTATATTTGCGGCATGTCCGGACTATACGTGAGGGCCTGGTCGGTGTGGAGAGCCGGGCGATTCCGCGGTCGATGGTGGATGCGTTTATCCAAATAGTTATACTCCTTGTGAAGGCAGCTTCTGAAGGTGAGCGGATTGTTGCGGGGATTGAAGACTCAGCTGAGGGGTTAGAAGGAGCAGACGTCGTAGAGAGGGGTGAGGATTCGGGGGGGCGGACGGTTGATTCCGGAAGTCTGGATGCGAATGATCTGGAGACTTTAGATGAGGTCCCTGAAGGTCGGAACGGTGATTCTGACAGTCTAGAGGAGGATTCTGGCAGTTCAGACGCAAAGAATCCTGACAGTTTGGAGAAGAGTGCTAGGGATCCCGAGAAAAGCCTTGATGGCCCCGAATGGAACTCTGGCAGTCTGCAGCAGGGCGCTGGAGATCCAAAAAACAGTCTTGATCATACAGAGGAGGATTCAGCGAGTGTGGAAGAAAATTTTGAGAGCCCCGAGAAGGATACTGGAAGTACCGATGCGAAGAATCCCAACCCGTTGGAGAAACGCCCGAACATCCTAGAGGAAAAAAATCCTGATACGCTGGAGGAAAGTTCAGGAAGCCCACGGACAAATCCTGAAAACCTTAAAGACCCCTCACCAGCTACAGGCAGCCCTGGCCCCAACACAAGAAGCAGCTCAACGGACAGATCAACAGACTGGCTATTAGACTGGTTGGTAGACAGGTCGAGGAACAGCCTACAGGACAACCTAGAAGACAACCCAGTGGACAGGTCAAGAGGCAGCTCACAGGACAGCTCAGGGTATAGTTCAAAATACACTTTAAAGGAGAGCTCGAGGGAACGCTTGAGGACCAGATTGAAATACAAAGAAAAGTACAGAGCAAAGTACAGGGAAATGTACAGATCTGGATACAGCTCAGAGGATCTCCCATGGTCCATACCAAAATACAGATCGAGGGACAGTTCGAAAGACAAATCGAGTGGAAGATCAAGACAAATACACTGGACCGGATTATGGGACAGATCAGGAGAGAGGTCGAGGGACAGATCAAACAATGAATTTCAAACTTTCTACCGCAGACCTAGACGCCGTAGTGTGTCCAGGGTAAGGAATGTGGGCTGGCTGGGGGTCCTTTCTGATTATAGTGAAAGTGGAAGTGAGACTGAGGGACCCAAAATTACACCTCCTCCGCCCCGTTATGATCCATCACCTGGTATAGACAGCCTGTTTGCTCGGCTTGACCAGGCACGAGACGAATGCTGCGCAATGTTTCGCTCCGACGAGGACAAGGTTAGTAGCGCCGCCGTCTCGGGTTTGGGACTCATTGTGGCCCGTATGTTGGAATCAGTCCTAAAAGGCCATTCAACGTGCAAGGAACTGCCTGAGCTAAATATCGGCGAGGTATACGCAACGTATACGACTGCTCTGGTGAGTTTCACTGCATCAACCAACCAATCAACCCCAACCAAGTCCATGCTTGGTACCGTCTCAGCTGACTTCTGGATATTGCTTTTCAGCAACTCGAAGCCCGAAACCGCCCAAGCAAGAACCTACTCCTGGACATCAGCCTGCTCCGCGAAGAACTTGAGACGATCATAGCAAACATCAACGAACAGCTCAAGCTTGTCATCAATCTCCGAACCTATAGCTCAGGCCAAGCGCCAGATGAAGACCTGCTCCTCATCGACACCGGGAATATAAACTTTGAAAACCTATTCACCTCTCCCCCCCCCTCTCCTTCTTCTTCGACATTAGACGGCACCGCCTCCAACTACGAAGATTTCGCTCCAATCAGCCTCTCATCCCGAGCCATCCTCCAAGCAATCCACGCCGACCTACAAGAACAAGAAGAAGTTTTCGCAGAACTAATAAAGCGAGCAAACATTCTCGAGCGCCAGATCGTGCAGCGCGTCGACATCATCCAAGAAGACCACGGGAAAGCAATCCTCGTCTTCACGATCGTCTCGGTCATCTTCCTGCCACTGTCGTTCGTCTCGAGCTACATGGGGATGAACACCGCGGATATCCGCAATATGGAGCTGAACCAGGCGCTGTTCTGGCAGGTTGCGCTGCCTGTCACTGTTATTGTTGTGGCGCTTGTTCTTGTTGGGGCGTATAATGCTAGTAAGATCTTGGGGTGGGTTTCTAGGGGGGCCTTGTGATTATAGAACGTTGTCCTTTGGCTTGAGCATGGGAAGGCTATAGTAATTGGGAGTGAGCTCACTTATGAGTGGCTAGGCCATAGTCAGGATGGCTTCATGGGGCCTCCGGTGCCGGGGACGAGACCCTCGCATCGCAGCAAGCTATGATGCTTTACAGCTCCAACAGTGGGACGTGCGAGGCGCTGGCCCACAGCGTGACCGTCAGGCTAAACATCAAATCCTTGTCCCGCTGTCAGATACAGGTAACAAATGCGCTCAAGGGCAAGAAGCCGCCCAAAGGTGAACCTGTTTATAGTTCTCATGGGCTTATACAACAGAAGGGCACCCGATAACGCGCGGCAATATGTGAATTAGCTCCCAATACTACTTAGGCCACATACCGGCAGGTTAGTAGTATTGTGGGTGACCACATGCGAATCCCAGCTGTTGTTTGTTTTTGTTTGCGCTTGTGGATAAACTGTATACGCAATGTTCTTGATGGCCGGCTAGGCTTTGTTAGGACCCATGGAAGCTTTCGGTCGGGCATGACAACAAACAGAGTCAGAGCGACAACGGCAGCTCCGACGTTAGCGAGGTCTTCTCAGACAACAATTCCGAAAGTGACTCCAACACCGATCCAGATCTCGACAGCGAGGATTCAGATAGCTATGGCGATGACGCCGACAACAATTCCCTCAACGATGAGAGACAGCTGCCCCAAGAATACTACCTGGCCCAAACAAAAAGTCTGGATGTATCGCAACTTCGACAGGAACGGTACGTGGACAAGACCTAGGAGAAGCTGGGCGAGCGTACTGGAACAGGTAGACAACCCTCTGGACACTCACATCGGGGTGGTGGCAGAAATACAGCTTGTGGTTGCTATCATGGCCTGCCACAGTGCAGATATAGCACTGGTTCAGTCATTGCTGTGCCTCCTGCTTAATAAACTCCCTAATAACGCCTGCCTGTACCATGGCCTCCTGCTGGTGGATGGTGGTATATCAATACTACACCAGCTACACCTGGTGGAGTACAGCTGCTTAAACTGCTGGCATGGCAGGTAAAACTGCTGCCATCTAGACTGCGGCATATCCGCGGATATCAGATAGCAAATGCTATCCATATCGTATCCATGCGGATACCAGATACCTGAGTTGCTATCTTTATCCATATCCAAATCCGCGCGGATACGATATGGATATCTTGTTACTATCCGCACTAGCATAATTTTCGCTAGATTATTCCAATCTAGCCTGACACATGACGTATAGTATGCTGATTAATATCAGTAATATAACTAACGTACTCCACGGCCAAGCGGCCACTACGGCCGAACGGCCACTTTTCTCCAAGCCAGCCATTTTTTTGCAGTTTTATCGCCACCAATACATTTGATTTTGAATAGATACCTTACTATCTATTAAGCTACTTATTAGGGCAACCTCTAATAGTATGCCCTATAGTCCTACAGCCGCTGCAGCGTGGTGGAGCACGCTGAGAAGGCATATATACCAGTTCCTGAGCCTGCCCTTCAACCTGTATATCTAGCTGTTGAACCCTATCCGGACCCTCTTGTACAGATAAAAGGGTATTATTACCTAGAACAGCACGCCTTCTTGTCCTTTTCTTTATTTTTCGCTCATTTTCTGCCCTTAGGACCTTGATTTCTTGTTGAAG